>NC_059356.1:45422333-45619833 GCF_019703515.2 Myxocyprinus asiaticus | reverse complement strand
ATCAGAAATAAACTCTGCAAAGTCATCGTGGACATCGGAAGACAAGACTGGCCAATGTTCTACCACGACTTCTTCAGCAACACCTTACAGGTACTTGTTTTTCTGTGTTTTTAGTGCCTTAGGGGGCGTTCAGACCAAACACGTTCATATATGTAAAAAAGCTTGTGATTTCCAAGCCTGGCAAATTCATGGAAATGAATAAAGTCTTATTAGCCATGGAAATTTCTTTCAGTAAAATAATTTGTACTTTCCATACTTATTTGGAGACATTTGTACACTGTTAAGTATGATCATTTAAATTGGATTAATTCCAAGGATTTGTAGCTGACGCACAAATGGAAGTAGTCATCTCAGTAAAATAATGATAATAAAAAATCCTTTTCCAGTAATAACAAACGAATGGAAAGATCATGGAAATTCATTGTTGTGAGTGAAATTCTTGGTTGTCTGTGTGATTTGTGTTATAGTTGGTGCAGTCACCATCTCTAGCTCCACTGGGTTTAGTTCTGCTCAAGATGACATCAGAAGAGCTGGTGTGTCCGAGAGAAGACTTGAGTGTTGCTCGCAAAGAGGAGCTTAAAAAACTCCTGCTGGATCAAATCCCCACCGTACTCAACCTTCTGACTCGTAAGACAAGTTCATTTGTATGAAATTGACCCACAGCTGAAGAACATGAATGCCTTGTGGATGTAATTTGAGTGTCCAGGCAGCTGTGCTGTGAACATCTCTTTCTTTCTGGCAGGTATTCTAGAGACGGTATGGGACAAACACAGTGTTACAGTCACCACCCCCCCTCCATCACCCACATCTAGAGAGACAGGTAAGCTTCTGCTATTATCCACACCTTTTGGCCTTGCTCCTTAATGAAAGGCTCTTCTGCCTCAGTGGTACATGTACAGTATGTTATTATTATTATTATTATTATTATTATTAGTGGTTCAGAGGCTGCATTTTGTTAACATTTTCTATATCCGATACCAGTATCTAGAAAAAGAGTTGTTGATGGCTGATATTGAGGTTGCAACAAATTTGCGATAAAATCAATATAAATGAAAATGGCGGATGTCATGATCAGGTAGTTTGGACTGTGCACTTTTTTTACCTGTCTGTCTGTCTGTATCTGTTGTTGCAATTGAGACCTGCACCACATTACTGAAATGTATTACTCAAATGTTTTCACTCAATTCTCTGAAATATGAAAACAGAAAGAAGTCTCGTTCAGCAGGGGGCAGTCAGCACAAATCCAGCTTTACAGGCAACGTGCAGTTGTTTAGGCAACAAAATATTTACTGAGAGCAGGCAGCACAAAATGAGGAAAGGAACATCACACGGCAGGATGCGTTCTTGCGTTCAAGTGCAGCAGGACAGAGCAGAACGCGAAACGGTGTTGAAAACCAGTGTTGTTTGATGCAGGGAGATGCTCCAAAATCACCATCTCAAGTTATTAATTAGATTACATATTTTTGAGTTATAGTCCTTGTACAAACATCTGAAAAACATCTTAAAGTAGATTAGTAGTAGATTTTGTAGTAGATTTACATATATTCTAAATTATAAAATAGCAGATTTACATACATTCTAAATTCTAAATGTCCATAATTGACTTCTGAGAGGAAGCATCTTGTAGACATCGCAGATGAGCAAACATCTTAAAAAAAAAAAAAAAAAAAAAAAAATATATATATATATATATATATATATATATATATATATATATATATATATATATATATATATATATATTTTCTAGTGAATCACTTTAACACTTAAAAAAGGACCCAAAAGTATCATAGAAGTAGTCCATGCGACTCATGCGTACATTCCATGTCTACTGAAGGTATATGATAGGTTTTTCTGAGAAAAAAATCTGGGATTGAAGTTATTTTACAGTGCATATCATGACTTTAGTCATTGCTCTTCTTTACACATACTATACATGAGGCAAAAGCGAAAACAGCATTTTTTTGCTGTCACTTTTTATTTTCAATCAAGATTTTTAAAATAAATGCATGAAATGTATTCCTGTAATTATTATGTTGGCTTGAAAAAGCCAAAATACTGTTAATTTACAAACTGGTTAAATTTGTGTTTTTTTTTTTTTTAATCCCTAAACCTAAATTAAACTTTCTAACACTAACTCCTCCTTGAGCTTTCAAGCTACATCCAGCAAACTTGGCACAGACCTACAGACTGTTCTGGAATAGTGTGCTATAGGGCTGGGTATTGATAGAGATTTCCTGATTTGATTCCGATTCACAAGCTTTCGATTTTGATTCGATATCGATTTATATGGGTATATTTCAGTTATAATGTCCATTTTGCTAACATATGAAATAAATTCCCAGCTAAAGCTGTTAATTATACAGCATTACAATTCTAACTTGGTAAATTACGAAAATATTAATTTAACTATTTACATTTTTAGCCGTTTTTCATCATCGTTTAAAATGCATGTACAAATCCATGTATTCCATAAATAAATATATTATTTAGCATATGTTATATTTTGTTAGATGTTTGTTTAATTGCGTAATTTGTACTATTTATTACAAGTATTTACATTGATTTGTTGAACACAAATTGTTACTATGGCTTTAAGAAAATTGGCTGTTCTGTAAAGACGTTCTGAAAATGAGCGCATATTTGTGAGAGCCTCGAATGGATTTACCTCATCCGTGCTAACAGAAAGGTTATTAAAAGAGACATTCAATGACAAACGGATTGCATGGATTTTCCCTTTGGACATACATTACATGAAACGGGATACTTTTACTCTCAACACTCAGTGAAAGGATCTTGCTGATCTTCATTACTATGCTACACAATCACTGGTGAGTCAAATCTGAACATTTACCTGCCAGTGGCCAATCTTGGACATTTTTAGTTGCGTAGCGCAAAATTCTGCTGCAAATGCGAGCGTTTCTTTTTTTTTTTTTTTTTTTTTCTTCTTATTGGGTGCCCATAGAGTGAAAGATCTGTCTTGGGATTTAAAGAGAGAGTTCACGCAAAAATGAAAACTCTCATTTACCCTCCCTCTTGATATCCAGGTGTGTATGACCTTCTTTCTTCACCACAACACTTTAAGAAAAATATCTTAGCTCAGTAGGTCCTTAAAATGTAAATGGATGGTGATCCGACTTTTGAAGCTCCAAAAATCGTAGACAGTCAGCATAAACGTCATCCATACAACACCAGCTGTTAAATTATTGTCTTCTAAAGTGATAAGATCACTTTTGGGGTGAGAAAAATCAATATTTAAGCACTTTTTAAAGGGATAGTTCACCCAAAAAAGAAACTTCTCATCATTTACTCACCCTTATGACTTTCTTCTGCTGAACACAATTGAAGATTTTTAGAAGAATATCTCAGCTCTGTAGGTCCAATGTAAGTGGATGGGTGCCAAAATTTTGAAGTTCCAAAATCCACATAAGGGCAACATAAAAGTACTCCCGACGACTCTGGTGGTTATATCAATGTCTTCAGAAGTGATATGGTAGGTGTGGGTGAGAAACAGTTCAATATTTAAGTGCTTTTTTTTTTACTATAAATTCTCCTTCCTGCTCAGTCAATTTCCACTTTATTTTCACTTTCTCATTCTCCTTTCTGTTTTTGGTGATTTACCTCCTCCTTGCAGTATCACCCATAATGGGCAGGGAGGAGAATTTATGACAAAAAATGACTTAAATATTGGTCTGTTTCTCACCCACACCTATCATATCGTGTCTGAACACATGGATTTATGTATTGATCTTATTCACACCAAAAGCGATTGTGTCGCTTTAGAAGACATTAATTTAGCCTCTGGAGTTGTATGGATGACGTTGATGCTGACTCTTTTTCTTTAAATGTGTTCTGCTGAAGAAAGAAAGTCATACACACCGGGAATATCATGAGGGTGAGTAAATGATGAGAGAGTTTTCATTTTGGGGTGAACTAACCCTTTAGGAACTGATATCGAGAATGTTCAAATTAAATTTGCGATGCATTGGAAAATCTATATTTTTTACCCAGTCCTGGTGTGCAATGTGTTTTCTAACTGATCAGACTTACAGTTTTCACACAACGCACAACCAAAAATCTGAGAAGTTTCAAAACTTACTTTAGCAAAATGTTTAAATGGGCCAGCGGAATGCTTTTTAACTCAAACTTCAACTGTTTACAAATTTAAATGTAAACTAACCCCCAAAAAAGGCCTTAACATACTGTTGTTCTATAAACTTGGTAGACCAAAATTTCTAACACTAACTCGTCCTAGAGCTTCAAGCTACATCCACCAAATTTGGTACAGACTCTTTGACTGTTCTGGAATAGTGTGCTGTGTCTTTTCTAACTGATCAGACTTACGGTTTTCGCACATGATAAAATATCTGAAAATCCCAAGGACTTGCATTGATGGAATGTTTAAATAGGCCAGCGGAATGCTCGTTAATTCAAATTCCAAAGGTCAAAAATTCTAATGTAAACAAACCCACACAAGGCCTTTAATGTTTTCTGTCTGTCTGTCTGAATATCGAGCTAACTAGCTGTCAGTTTGTGGTATTGGAATGTCTGTATAACCTTTAAACTTCTAAAACTATTTGAAACTTTCAGAGAAGGCTTTGTCAAGCCAACATCAAAGATTGTCTTGAAAAACTTTACCTATCTACATGTCTCTGTTGTACTTTTTGCATGTGTTCTGTAGGTGTTTTGGTGGGCGACAGCACACCGATGATCCTGGACGCTGAGAGTGCTGCTCTATGTCTGCTGGCGCTGGAATGTCTGACGCATCTCTTCAGCTGGATTCCTCTTTCGTCTTCTATCACTCCATCGCTCCTCGAGTCCATCTTTCATTTCGCTCGCTTCGGATGCCAGCAGCCAATCAAAACCAAGCCTCTTTCCACTTTAAATGGAGACTCCGCCCCTGGAAATCTCCCAGCCAATGGTGGGGGATATGGCAGGACTGGTCAGATGGTGGGCCACACCGAACGGGCCAGACTTGGTGTCATGGCGATGAACTGTATTAACGAGCTGATGTGCAAAAACTGCGTCCCTGTAGACTTTGAGGAGTTTTTGCTCCGCATGTTCCAACAAACGTTCTATCTGCTGCAAAGACTTACAAATACACACTCGCACACCAACACACACACTATCAAAAGCAGACTACAGGAATTAGATGAAAGGTAAGCACTTACATTTCTCTACATCTTAAAGGGATAGCTCACCACAAAATGAAAATTCTGTCATTTACTCATGACGGTCCAAGCCCATATGACTTCCTTTCTTCTGTGGAAAACAAAAGGTGAATTGAAGAATCTCCTGTCTCTGTTTTATGTAATGAAAGTGAATTAGACATTTTGGTCTATTCCGCACACAAAACTAACAAATGTCTTCAGAAGACTTCGAATAAAGCACACAAAACATATGGGCTAATAATTAAAAAAAAAAAAAACAGCACAAGTCCCCATTCACTTTCATTATATTGACAAGGATGGACAGATATTTTTCAAAAATTCACCTTTTGTGTTCCACAAACCTATAGAAGTCTTATTATTATGGGCTTAAAATGACAAGGGTGAATTGCCTTTTTTGGGTGAACTTTTCCTTTAACAACATCGCTATTAACCCTCTTGTCTGTCTGTTTCTCTCAGCTATGTGGAAAAGTTCACAGATTTTCTCCGGCTGTTTGTTAGCGTTCATCTGCGGAGGATTGAATCTAACGCACAGTTTCCTCTAGTGGAATTTCTAGCTTTGCTCTTCAAATACACCTTTAACCAGGTAAAACACATACCTTATTCATCTGCATTTAATCTCTTTCCCGTCCCTTGATTACTCAATCCTTCCCTGTTCATTAACATTTCTAATTTTCAATGCTATTGCCATCTTTCATCTTGTCCCAACAATTTATTTATAGTTGTACAATTTTAGTTGTTCAGTTATCTGATATGCCAAGTTTTGCCACAACCAATGGCATGAGTTTGGGGCAGGACTATCTGTTTTGGTCGACCAATGAAAGACGGGGGAGTCTTTTGGGAAATTTGTTTTAAAAATATAATTATTTTTCCTAAATTAGTTTGATGTCACTAGTGGTGCAGAAATGACACACTTCTCCTTTCAAAAATATAGGGTCATTTCATGTCAAGTCAACCCGAGGTCCATAGCTCAAAATTTTGTTTTAGATTGTTGTTTTTTTCTGGTGAGAGAAATACATAAATGATGATGAAAGCCAAAATACTAAATGCCATGGATTAATATTTACTGAATAATCCATTATTTTGTAGAAGCAGGGTCAAGTGACTATTTTTGGACTCTAAAAAAATCGAGATTTTGACAACATTGTTTTTATGTGAATAAACCAGGTACGGTGCGGGACACACCTTTATGGTGGTAGCTCTTGATAGGAACAGTGGCACGCTCCTTCCCTCCATAGTGCTAGGGTCTACTCCTTGGGCAAGAGTGAATAATCCTTGAGCCTGCCATACTAGGGTCACAGTTGTTTAAATACTTCTATTTATTTTAATTAATTGAGTTTTTTCTCTCTACTGAACTTGAGTTTGACCATCTTCTTATACCATCACTGTCTACCTCTCCGTAAGGATCCTGAGTAGTTAAAGTCCTAGCATTCCCTGCTACTCATAAAATACGACAAAAGAGGGTGACTTGTTTTCCGTGAGTTGCGACCCGTGTCGGTGGAGGAAGAGATCCTGGCTCCTGAGAAATGTGGTTTGCTGCGGCTTCCATCATTGATTTTTCTTTTCTTTTTTGGGGGGGATTTTATCCTCTTTTCTCCACAATTTGGCATGCCCAATTCCCCAATGCTCGCTAGGTCCTCGTGGTGGCGCAGTTGCTCACCTCAATCCGGGTGGCGGAGGACAAATCTCTGTTTCCTCCGCTTTTGAGACAGTCAGCCCATGCATCTTATCACGTGGCTTGCTGGGCGCGTTACCGCGTAGACTCGGTGCATGTGGAGGCTCAAGCTATTCCCCGCGATCTCCGCGCACAATTTACCATACACCCCATCGAGTGTGAGAACCACGAGGAGGGTAACCCATGTGACTTTACCCTCCCTAGCAACCGGGCCAATTTGGTTGCTTAGAAGACCTGGCTGGAGTCACTCAGCACACCCTGGATTTGAACTCGCGACTCCAGGGGTGGTAGTCATCATCATTGCTCGCTGAGCTACCCAGGCCCCTCTGCTTCCATTATTTCAACACTGTGCTTTGGCTCCTACTTCACTGAGATGGGAGTTTGGAAAGGCCTGATCCAATCAATTGGCTGGTCAAGACATGACCTGGTAATACTACGTGATAAGTTAACATCAGCTATCTTTTCAGTATCCTCAAAAGGCGTTGGCTAAGGGTGAGTCGAGTAGATAGAACATCTTTCATTCTTTGTGCTTGAGTATACCATCTCTATATCACTGGTGCATAATCTGCAGGATTTCCACGGACCTGTGCATCCCTTTGTTGGACTCCAAGGTGGGCGGGGAGTAGAGATGATGACGCATAGTACGCTAAACATGGCTATCAAACACTCATCTAAAAAATGACTTTTAGACCTGGACATGGACTGCACTTCTGAGAATCAATGTGCTTCTACATGTGAACAGTGAAGATTTATAATTATTGAATCTGCATCATCAGATATGCCAATCACAAAGCCCTTTCGTCATTTACAAGGGCATTACAGGAATACCTGGTACTGTTAAGGAGATGAAAAAACTGCGATCTGGCTAGATTCTGGTGGAATGTTGTAAGAAGGCTGTAACCGTTCAACTTGCTCGCTGGTTCCCGGACACGCTGTTGCCTGGTCCTCAACCGCTCCTCTGCCCTCTGGCGGCTGGACTTGATATAAAGACTTCTCCTCATCCAACACTCAATTACAGCAAAGGATTGATGTGTACCAGAGAGTTGGGTGATGTAGATGAAGAAATAACTTCTGAACTTAAATCTCAAGGAGTAATGTATGTGAAAAGAATAACAATCAAAAGAGAAGATCGAGTAATCAAAACTGGCACTTACATTATTACCTTCAATAAACCTCATCCTCCAGAAAGAATCACAATCGGGTATATGAGTGCTCTAGTGGACTTATTTATACCAAATCCACTGAGATGCTTTAACTGTCAAAAGTATGGACATGGGTCAAACAGCTGTAAGAATAAGCGTGTCAGCTGCCGTTGTGGAGAGGAGGATTATGACAAAGAAAGCTGTCAGAAGCCACCCAAATGCTGCAATTGTGCAGGAGAACATATGGCTACATCAAGAGAATGCTTGATGTGGATTAAAGAGAAAGAAATCCAGAAAATAAGATGTACAAAGAAAATCAGCTATAACGAAACACGCAAATTGGTTTCTGTGAGACTCTTTCATTGTAAATAAAACTTTCGCCTCTGTGGTCAATTTTTTTTTTTTTTTTCATTCAGTGGATTGCCAGACATATTTGACCTGGCTGCAAAAGGATAAACCACAAACTGTTAGTAACAGTAAAGGTATACCTCCTCCTAGATCAAAGAGTGCAGGAAATTGGAATGAAACTACATCAAACCAACCAGAACTTACTAACAGAACCAAATAATTAACAAGAATTCTAAAAAAGTAGGTTTTTGATTAATTGTGCAGCCCTGAAGGATCGTGAAATTAGTCTACTGATGTGCTCTTTATGAAACTTAATGACCAAATGAAAGCTCATTAAAATCATTACGATATTGTTCAATTTATCATCGTCAGCAAAATTATCTCGATTATATCATAATATTCGATATATCGCCCAGCCCTAGCTGCAGTTATAAATCCACTTGCCAACTTTTTATCAAATAGACAAAGTCAGGATAGGTACTACCCTATCCGACCCACAAAGACAAGAGTTAGGAGTACCTCAAGGAAGCATCTTATCAGTCACCCTTTTTAGTATCAATATAAACAACGTTGCAAAATATCATTGGATTAAACATTCATTGCAGCCTTTATGTAGACAACATTTGTATTTGCTACTGAGGCAAATTCATGAACAGTATTGAACGGAAAATCCAGCTGACAGTTAATAGTGTCCAGGCCTGGTCTGTGTCCAATGGGTTTAAGTTCTCAAAGAGTAAAACGGTCTGTATTTGTTTTTGCCAGTTACGCTCTCTACATCATGACCCAGAACTATTTTTGGATGGCGATCCTATCAAAGTT
Source organism: Myxocyprinus asiaticus (assembly GCF_019703515.2). Classification (NCBI taxonomy): domain Eukaryota; kingdom Metazoa; phylum Chordata; class Actinopteri; order Cypriniformes; family Catostomidae; genus Myxocyprinus; species Myxocyprinus asiaticus. The sequence continues at coordinate 45,610,681 of NC_059356.1, read as the reverse complement.
GTCAAGGAGACCAAATTCCTTGGAATAACCTTTAAGAATAAATTGTCTTATCTCTCACATAAAGATTTTGAAAGATAAATGTTTTAAAGCAATGGATATTTTAAAGGTTTTAACAAAGACTAAGTGGCGAGCAGAGAGCTCAGTTCTCCTAAACCTTTACAGAACGCTGATCAGATCACGTTTGGACTATGGAAGCGTAGTGCATGGCTCTGCCAGGAAATCGTATATCTGACTTTGGACACAGTTCACCATCGAGGCATATGTCTGGCACTGGGGGCCTTCAGAACATCATCAATTCAAAGTTTATATGTAGAGGCTAATTAACTTTCTCTAGAGAACAGATGTCTCAAATTAGTCCTGCAATACTCAACAAAAGTGAAGACCAACAAAGAAAATCCAGCATATCATGCAATCTTGTCACCCCAATATTCATATCTGTATGAGAGAAAACTAAGGCATAGCCAACCTCCTGGTCTACGGATTAAATGCTATCTAGAAAACATAAAAGTTGACTTAAGCTTACTGGAACAGACATACTTATGCAGTATCCCGCCCTGGAATCTCAAAAAAACAAAAATAATCCTGGACATAACAAAAAAAAATCTGAAACCCATCCAAATGAATACCTTCAACAACTCCTGGATATCAAAGAGATGTTTCCATCACACACACCGATATATCCAGATGAATCAAAGTCTGGAGATCTTGTGTCGGGTGCATATGTAATCAGTCAATAAAAAAGCAGAAAAAGGATCCCCAATCAGAGCTAAATTTTTACAGTGACAGGATCACATCAACAGAGAAATTTCTTAATAATAACAGATTCAAAATCATGTCTTCAAGCGCTTGCATCACTCAAAAATGACCACCCAGCCCTTGTAAAGTTTCTAACTAAATTGTCAGCTCTGGAGGCACAGAATTTTAATATTTACTTTTGCTGGGTACCTGGCCATTGTGGAATCTTTGGAAACAAACAAGCGGACTCTGCCGGTAAAGAAGCACTTTCTACAGATCTTAGAAAATTATCCATACCACCCTCAGATCTAAAACCTACCATAATCTCTTACATCGTCAACACATGGCAAACAGAATGGGATCAATGTATTGCAAACAAATTGCATGAAATCAACCCTGTTGTGGGCAAAAGACATATCTTTAGTTTCAGTAATCGCTAGGATCAGATAATTTACTCCCGTTGCCGAATAGGACATTCCAGACTCACACATACCTTTTTAAAATCAGATGAAGATCCGCCATTATGCACCAGATGTCAGAATCCACTATCTTTGAAGCATATTTTATTGGATTGTGTCGGTTTTATTTCTTTTAAGAATTTATTGTACTCGGCAAACACTTTTGAAAAGATTTTTAACAAAGTCAACCCTGAGTCAGTTTTAGTGTTCTTATCTAAAATCAGTTTTAAAAACATTAAATAGGTTTTTAGTTAGTCTACCTTTTTAACATATTTTTACTTGTTTTTCACCATAAAAATAGTCATGGAAGCTGGCATGGCGTAAAATCACTAACTAATTAACTAATGTAAATAATTAAAGGTACATTTCTAGTTTCAACATTATTTGTACTTCAGGTCTTTTGTTTTGTTGGACAAGAAAAACTAGTGTCATACACTATACTGCCAAAAGTATTCGCTCACCCATCCAAATAATTGAATTCAGGTGTTCCAATCACTTCCATGGCCACAGGTGTATAAAATGAAGCACCTAGGCATGCAGACTGCTTCTACAAACATTTGTGAAAGAATGGGCCGCTCTCAGGAGCTCAATGAATTCCAGCGTGGTACTGTGATAGGATGCCACCTGTGCAACAAGTCCAGTCCTGAAATTTCCTCGCTACTAAATATTCCACAGTCAACTGTCAGTGGTATTATAACAAAGTGGAAGCGATTGGGAATGACAGCAACTCAGCCACGAAGTGGTAGGCCACGTAAAATGACAGAGCGGGGTCAGCGGATGCTGAGGCGCATAGTGCGCAGAGGTTGCCAACTTTCTGCAGAGTCAGTCGCTACAGACCTCCAAAGGTCATGTGGCCTTCAGATTAGCTCAAGAACAGTGCGTAGAGAGCTTCATGGAATGGGTTTCCATGGCCGAGCAGCTGCATCCAAGCCATACATCACCAAGTGCAATGCAAAGCGTCGGATGCAGTGGTGTAAAGCACGCCGCCACTGGACTCTAGAGCAGTGGAGACGCGTTCTCTGGAGTGACGAATCACGCTTCTCCATCTGGCAATCTGATGGACGAGTCGGGGTTTGGTGGTTGCCAGGAGAACGGTACTTGTCTGTCTGCATTGTGCCAACTGTGAAGTTTGGTGGAGGGGGGATTATGGTGTGGGGTTGTTTTTCAGGAGCTGGGCTTGGCCCCTTAGTTCCAGTGAGCATACCAAGAGATTTTGGACAATTCCATGCTCCCAACTTTGTGGGAACAGTTTGGGGATGGCCCCTTCCTGTTCCAACATGACTGCGCACCAGTGCACAAAGCAAGGTCCATAAAGACATGGATGAGCGAGTTTGGTGTGGAAGAACTTGACTGGCCTGCACAGAGTCCTGACCTCTACCCGATAGAGCACCTTTGGGATGAATTAGAGTGAAGACTGCGAGCCAGGCCTTCTCGTCCAACATCAGTGTCTGACCTCACAAATGCGCTTCTGGAAGAATGGTCAAAAATTCCCATAAACACACTCCTAAACCTTGTGGAAAGCCTTCCCAGAACAGTTGAAGCTGTTATAGCTGCAAAGGGTGGGCCGACGTCATATTAAACCCTTTGGATTAAGAATGGGATGTCACTTAAGTTCATATGCGTCTAAAGGCAGATGAGCGAATACTTTTGGCAATATAGTGTACCTTGTGACCCACAGTTGGTTTTCCACCATTGAGCATGTGTAAAATTTTGTGCATGGAGCCACATTGAGAGCCCCATATCTCTGGCATTTAAACAAATAGGGCCTTAAAAATGAAGATACAAAAAGGAAAGTTTGTTCAGAACCAGAATCTAAAAGGATATTAATATACATTTAATACTTGTGGAGTTATAGACACTCCAACTTTGGAAAAACAAAAAAAATTCATTTTGACACCATCGCCATATTATGCAAGAAGGGGTACTGAAGCCAACTGATTTTAGTAATAGACCTATCTATCTGGAAAAAAAAAAAAAAAAAATGCTTTTACCTTTCTAATGTTATTTTTTGGACCAGTAGTTTTGCTACTGTTGTCATTTTGAGCCACTTCTACAAAATAATGGATTACTCTGTGAATATTGATTGATGATATTTAATAATTTAACTTTCATCATCATTTTTATTTATCTTTCTTTATAAAAAAATAAATAAATAAATCTTAGCTTTATTTTCTGAAATTTGGTTGATTTGACATGGAATAATTCTAAAGGGGGCGGGTCAGGAGGTCAGCAACTTACTCTATGTGCACCTGATCGCCTAACTATTTAATTTGCTTGCAGCCGAGTCACGAGGGCTATCTGGTCTGTCTTGATATCTGGAGTATATTCCTGGACTACCTGACCACCAAGATCAGAAGCCGTTTGGCTGACAGAGATAGCGTCATTAACAGGTGCATACATATGTCTTTGTGCTCATAAAGGAAGATAACCAAACAATTCGAGTTGCTGTTCTGTTTGTTTCCTGTATTGATTGTTTGACTGTTTTTTTTGTTCAGTGCAGTGATGTTGTGTGTGTGTGTTTACAGGTATAAAGATGCTCTAGTTCTGCTTCTGCGGGAAGTTCTTAACCGGATTCAGTTCAGGATAAACCAGAGTCAGCTAGAAGAACTTGACGACGAGACGCTTGACGATGATGTACGACTCAAACATTCAAGGTTTTGTGTTCGCTAGAGCATGAGTTTTGTTTGGCTGAATGTTTGATAGCAACTCTTCATCCCCTCTTGTTTCCATAGCGACAGACGGAATGGCAGCGGTATCTGCGTCAGAGTTTGGAAGTGGCTGCCAAGGTGATGGAGCTGCTGCCGTCTCAGACCTTCTCTGTTCTGGTAGGTGTGTTTGTGTGGGAGAACGCATGTGTTTTCTCTTTGTACTGGGAACAATTGACACTTTATTGGCAAATCAAAGAGGTGTTTAATACGGAGGCAAGTCTTTGATACGAGATGAATCACATTCTCTGAAATCCAAAGCAGTCATTTGATATTTTACCCAAAAATAAAAAAACCTCATTTTGTTCCAAACCAGTATGACTTTCTTCCATGAAAAACAAAATATTTGAATTTTACCATGAAAATAGCCATAGAAGGTCTGGCGTGTGTGTGTGTGTGTGTATACACACATTATTGTTGTTTTTATTATTATGTTATTTACTTACTTATTTTTGTAACACTTTACTGTAGTGTTCCATTTGTTAACATTATCTGCATTAGTTAACAAGTCTTTTATTGTTAATAAGCATTTATTAATCTTGTTTAATGTTAATTTCAACATGTGCTAATACATTTTTAAAATGCATTGTGTACTAACATGAACTAACAATGAACAAAATGATCTAATGGCTTGCATGAGTTGGATCAACTACTTTTATTATGGTTTTATTGCGTTTTGTATTTATTTTTTTTCATCCTCGACAGACCAGAGTCAATTCGCTTTCATAACATGGAGAGAAAATGTTTTGAAAAACATGAGGTTGAGACCATGTCCATACTAATACGTTTGCACTCTCCTTTATCGCATTAATTTAGTGTGATTGATTATATGAAAAATAACGTATTCCAATATATAAACAATTTGCCATAATCCACAAACGTAAATGTTGCTATAATCCACATATTGTGACTAGAGCACGATTGTCTGTTTATGTTTTAGTTTCCAGTTCTCCAGGAAGATCTAGACGTTTATCTTGGACTTCAACAGTTCATTGTGAGATCCGGAACAAGTGAGTCTTTCTCACCTTCATTGTGATCTGAATATTCAGATGTTCATCACCTTTTTAGGTAATTTGTAGACAGCAGCTCTGCTCTAAAACCAAGAGAGCTGCCTACTTTGGTAACATTTTAAAGGGTCGTTCAAACCGAACACATTCTGTTGCGCTTAGAAAATTTGTACGCAGAGCAACGAATGGAACAGAGCACAGGTATCTCAAGACGTGTTTTAAACGTTGAAGTTCTTTTAACTTGACACGGCATCTTAAAAAGGGGGCACTCTTTGGTGTGAACTACCCTCAAGGCATCATAGGCACGAAGAGACGAGCTGTTTTCTGAGAAACCGCTTTTTTTGACATTGTTTTGATCGAAATCCAAATCATCGTCATATTTATCCTTAACAGTTAAGCCAATCCCAGGTTGCATTTCATTTCATCAAGCAAAATAGATCCATCTAATTAAAGACCCAATGAAACAGTTTTTCAAACAGCTTTTTCTGTCCCACGTTGACACATTTCCATATATTTTTAGCCTAATTACATTTAAATCCTTAAAGGGATAGTTCACCCAAAAATAACAATTCTCTCATCATTTACTCACCCTCATGCCATCCCAGATGTGTATGACTTTCTTTCTTCTGCAGAACACAAATGAAGATTTTAAGAATATCTCAGTTCTGTAGGTCCATACAATGCAAGTGAATGATGATCAAAACTTTGAAGCTCCAAAAAGTACATAAAGGCAGCATAAAAGTTAGTCAAATAACTTTTAAAACTTATTAAAATAAGTTTAATCCATATCTTCAGAAGCGATATGATAATTGTGGTTGAGAAACAGATCAATATTAGTCCTTTTTTTTAATTAATATAAATTCTCCTTCCTGCCCAGTAGGTGGTGATATGCACAAAGAATGTGAATTGCCCAAAAAAAAAATAATTAAAAAGTGAAAGTGGAGATTTATAGTAAAAAAATGACTTAAATATTGATTTGTTTCTTACGGAGCCCCTAAAGGGCTAAGGTGGTGGGGAAAAAATTTGTCGGGTCAGGAAAAAAAAAAAGCAAATACTTTTGCGTTCTCTCGCAAAACTTTCCGGCTATTGAGTTCAACATGAAATTAAATCCAGTGCAATGAAAGAGTGAAGCCCAAAAGAAGGTTTTGGGATTTAAACTGCAATTCGGAACTTTTACTTTTAAATAATTCGTATGGCCACCACGATTGCTCTCCCTTCAGAGTGACCTGTGGAGGCATCATTTATGCAGTTTGATACATGTCACTGTTGAATGATTGACTCACTCATAACACATTCACATGATAAATGGCCACATAAACATACAGTACTGTGCAAAAGTCTTAGGCACATAAGATGTGTCACAAAAGCATTTGTCTTAAGATGGTTATTTATATCTTCAGCTTTAGTGTGTCAATAAGAAATAGACATTTTAGACTCCCAAACATTACTTTTGCAAATAGAAAAGATTAGAATAGAAGAACAGGGAGCCCTGCAACAGATGTCATGGCCCCCACAAAGCCCCCCACTGAACATCGAGTCAGTCTGAGATTACATATAGAGACAGAAGCAATTGAGACAGCTGAAATAGACAGAAGAACTGTGGAGAATTCTCCAAGAAGCTTGGTACATCCTATCTGCCAACATCCAAGAAAAACTGTGTCCAGGTGTATCTAGGAGAATTGGGGCTGTTTTAAAGGCAAAGGTGGTCACACCAAATATTGATTTAGCTTTTTTATGTTTACTGGACTTTATATGACATTAAGTGATAAATGAAAACTATTTATGGTATTATTTTTGAAGACATCCTCACTATGCAACATTTTTCACAAGTGCCTAACACTTTTGCCATATATCAGATTTATGTGTGATGTAGTGATTCAATACAGAATGGAGTCACTGTATCTTCTCACTCTTTACAAGTTTTCCACAACTAGGCACCGGCACCTGTTGTCTCAACTTATCTCTCATAAATGCAATAGCCAGCAGAGCATTCAGATGTTGGAATGCATATACGAAAGCACAAGTTTCGCGAGAGAATGCAAACTAATTTGTGAAAGAACACAAAGTTTTGCGAGAGAACGCAAAAGCATTTGCTTATTTTTTTTATTTTTCGCGCAACAATTTTTTTCCCCACCACCTTGGCCCTTTAGGGGCTCCGTAGTTTCTCACCCACACACTGAATTTAAATGGCTTTAACCACTGGAGTTGTATGGATTACTTTTATGCTGCCTTTTTGTGCTTTTTGGAGCTTCAAAGATCTGGTCACCATTCACTTGCATTGTATGGACCTTCAGAGCTGAAATATTCTTCTGAAAATCTTTGTTTGTGTTCTGCAGAAGAAAGAAAGTCACACATCTGGAATGGCGTGAGGGTGAGTAAATGAGGAGAGAATTTTTATTTTTGGGTGAACTATCCCTTTAACTTACCAAAGCACGAAGGGGAATTTGTTTGACATATGATATTTTCCTCAGTTTCCTTGTCCTACATGCAACCAGTTATTTTTCTGCCTGACTTCCTTCTATCAAAGCCCCAAACGTCATATTAAAATGCATGATGTTAACATTACACTTATGCATTGGTTAGACTCTCGAATTTAAGGTAGACATTTTTATAACCCAGAATCAGTTGAGCTACAGGAACACTAACAGACATGACATGGGGATTTTGTTTGTTTTCATAACCAGAGACTTAAATAATCAAGCCATGTAAGCGAAGATGCACAACTTCTTTGCATAAGGCTGTACAACTGCAGACAAGTTGAAACATGTAAAGGAGTTCAAGTGTATATGTGTTACTTTTTTAGTTACATGGACTGTAGCTTTCACTCTGATATTTAATGTTCTATGTGGTGGTTTTGTTCTAGTCTGGCAAGTGAGCTGCTGTCAGCTGATGTTGAGTGGTTTTGCACTTCTCTCTCTCTCTGTGTGTGTGTGTGTGTGTGTGTAGGTCGCAGGCTGAACATCATGGCAGAAGCTGACTGCAGAAAGCTGCACTGTGCTCTCAGAGACTTGAGCTCTCTGCTGCAGGCCGTCGGGCGACTGGCCGAGTTTTTCACCGGTGACGTTTTCACGACTCGCTTTAACGACGCTCTCGCCATCGTGCAGAGGTCAGTTCCTCATTCAATAGCAATACTGCCTCCTCACGTCTGCACTGAATGTCTTCTCCATTTCAGATTATTTGCTCATGTTTTACACCATGTTTTTACTCCTCTGATCTCATTATTTGTGGGTTAGGGATTTGAACAAACCCCTAATGCTAGAATTAAACTTCATGCTACTACCATGAAACCTCAAATCCTGCGGCTTGTTGAGGAGAGGTGTGCTTTTTTTTTTTTTTTTTTTAAGCAATCAGGCTTCGATTGGCGGACAATAAAATAGGCCAAAAATATCCTATAAACTTGCATTGATGTTTTTGCAATTTTGCTACACTATTCAAAAGAGAAAGGTTGAGGAATACTAAATTTAGTACTAAATACCAAAAGGTTTGGGCATAACTCCAAAAAACGGATGAGGTAAAGGGGGTGGAATGAAGTCTCGGGTCACTAAAGACCCAAGGATTGCATAAAAGGGTCAAATGAATGCAAATTTCATGTTGCATATACACTAATGGTGAATTCTAAATGCTATGTCATTGCATTAAGGAATAATTCACCCAAAAATGTATATTCTGTTCTGTTTTATTTACTCACCTTTGTGTCGTTCCAAACCGGTATGACTTTCTGTTTTATGGAAGACAAAAGGGAAGAAAAATGAGTGAATACTGCAGACCATCTTCTCAATACAATAGCAGTGGATAGTGACTCACTTTAAAGCTTTAAAAAGGACCCAAAAGTATCATAAAAGTAGTCCATGGGGCTCGTGCATCATATTCCAAGTATTCTGAAGGTGTACGATAGGTTTGGGTGAGCAGCAACCAAGTCTACTGAAGCCATACGTTAGGTTTTGGTGAGAATCTTGACGTCCGTTGTGCATTCATGAGAAGCTTATAGCATGTTTTTAGCAGTAAACAATGCAAGTTCTTACATGAAAGCCAAAGCCATACAGATTTAGAACAACATGATGGTGAGTAAATTATGACCGAAGTTTCATTTTTGGGTGAACTGTTCCTTTAAATTCTGATGCACAGATGTGTCAATTGCTTCATTTGGTTACATGTAAACAACTGACTGAAATATCTCATGTTGGCAATTGTCTTTTGTCCTTACAGGCTGGTGGAAGTGTCATGTTACGGTTCTCAGATCAGCTTATACGATGTAGAAATGGCTGTTCCCTCTGTGCTCAAACCGGACCTCATAGAGGTGTAAGTAATCACAAATCCTGTTTAATGCGCTGCATTTGTGGCTGTCAGTTCACCTAAATGTTGCTTTGAACCATGCTTTGTAAAACGTGTCTGGGTTTCAGCCATGCGCAGTCATTGGCTGCTCTGCAGGCGTATTCTCATTGGCTGGCTCAGTTCTGCGGGGAGGTGCAGCGTCAACAAGATCAAACGCAATTTATGGATCTCATCACGTCGAGCATGGCTGCCACGACCCCCCTCATCAATTCCAAGGTGATGATCTTCACTCATTTTAAGTTTTCATGAAGTCTTTCAGTCGAGGTTTGGACAGCTGTAAAGTTGTATGGTATTGAAAGTTAATTTTTGTTGAATGTTAAAGTCTATATTAAACTTTGTACACTCAAAACATAACTAGATTTTTAAAATTCATCCATTTTCTGGATAATCAGTTGCACTCCAAATGAAATATGATTCTCCGACACTAACTTTTCTGGTTATGCTCATTTGTTTCAGGTTCCAGAGAAGTTACTGTTATCTGCGTGCCATCTCCTGGTCTCCATGGCAACCACCGTACGACCCGTGTTTCTGGTGTCGTTGCCAGCGGTGCAGAATATCTTCAACCTGATCACAGAGAATCATAACCACAGATTACCTCAAGAGGTGTGCAATGTGGATTTGTTTATTTTCAACCAGGTCTGGGTGGCACAATTTGTACTTGGTTCGTCTATATTTGTTAATGATGTAATGTTTGTTTTGTTATTTTAAGGCTCACATCCTTGTGTGTCGGGCTCTGTCCAACATGTTACTGTTGCCGTGGCCCAGCCTACCAGAAGCAGATCAACAGTGGCCGAGCCGCTCGACCAATCACGCACGACTTCTCAGCAGTCTTACGCAGCAGTACCGCCTCCTGCCCCGCCCACACAACCATCACCCCACCAGTGAGTGCAACAGATGATTACTATTGATAGAAACTTGCCTTACATTAAACCCTCACCAAGTGTGCTTTGACCATAGCATGAGTAGGAAATTAATAAAAGGAAGGAATAATCTGGGTTAAATACAATTTATGATTTATTTGATTGCAACAGAAAATAACTAGATGGGTAAAGTTTGTCAAGACAAACTTTGGTGGTGGCTTGAGAAAGCCTAGTTGTGAAATCTTTAAGTTTGATGGTTATACCGACATTACAGTAAAGGCGGGCGTACACGATGCGATTTGCGGCTGTCGTGCGAGCTTCCGACCTATTTATTTATTTATTTATTTTCCAGTTGGGAGAGATCGCGTGGAAATCGTGGGTGCTCGTGTGGTCGCAGCTCGTATCGTGAGAGAGGAATGTTGAGCGGAGCCGAGCGGTTTACGAGCAGCTCACGACCTCCCGATTTGGCTATCTACCTGAAGTTGACCTATCAAGAGGTGTTACATCTCACACGATCAGTGTTCATGAAGCTTTTACATATTTGGAGAAAATGGTCGTGTTAAAACTGTTTTCCCCATAATATTCACGATCACATCACTGGGAATGATTCTACAGAAATGCCAGCTGCGCATGGGTTGCGCTAGTAAACGATCTGTATCACTCTGATGGACAGAGTTTTCAAATTTCCGGCATGGTCTATTTTCATTCGTCATACTGACATTTGTTTCAGTTCTAGGGCGACATTTAGGGGGATTATAATTGTATATGCACATGATAGTGGATATGTGAAAGAAGATTTTTTTAACTCCCCAAGTGCACGTCTAGTGAAACAAAGGACTTCCAGGTTGAAAGTTCTACCTGTCAATCAACCGCTGCGCTAAAACCAGATTTTTAAACTTTGCTCTGTTCGGCTTTAAAGCGCATTTACATGGACAAGACCTCACGGATCTTCTTCAGAATGTCTGCTATCAACATGCAAGCGGTGACACAGATGAGAAGGACGTAGCCTACATCTAAGGCTGAATAATTCAGGTAGCCTACTCCACTAAAATAACTCTGAATTCTGCACTAATCATCATGATTGCATCAAGTTAAATCCAAGTATAACAAACAGAAACGGTGCGTGAATTTTCCACACTTTCTTTTAAATCTTGTACATTTTGTGCACTTTATTATCATGCAGTAACACACTGACATTATGATTGATGGATGCAGGCATGATATCACACAACCTCCCTTCGAAATCTCAATCGGTCAAATGTTGGACAGCATTTGTAATAAGTATCTTTTTTTTTCTTTTTTTTTTTAATCGGCAGATGAGTTTTCAGCTAATGCAGCCCATGGCCATGCCAGTCTTCTATTTATTTCCAATTCGCAAGCTGCGAGGAATTAAAGCAATGTCCTCATCTGGCTTTATGTCTTATAATGATAAATAGCGCAAAAATTCATGTGATTGCTCCGGAATTCGCCAGGTTGTTAAGTCGTGTCGTGTACCACTGCACCTGTATGCAGATAAACTGACTGGTCGCGTGTGCAGGGGCTCACGACCTCCCGAGTGTCAGAACTCGCACCGTGTGCGCCCGCCTGGCCTAAGACAAACTGCTAGCTGCAGAAATAGAGAAAGAGAGAGAGCGGGCAACTTCAAATCAAAGGCATTTTTTGGGTTTGTTTACATTTGAATATTTGACAGTCTGAGCTTGAATTAACGAGCATTCCGTTGGCCCATTTGAATATTCAGTCAATATAAATCTGATTTTTCTTCCAGATTTTGATCATTGTTTGTACGAAAACCGTAAGTCTGATCAGTTAGAAAAGACATAGCACAATATTCCAGAACAGTCTGAAGGTCTGTGCCAAGTTTGGTGGATGTAGCTTGAAAGCTCTAGGAGTTACAGTCTGATGTTTTGGTTCTCATTTAGGGGTAAAAAAAACAATCTAAACAGCGTTGATAGAATAACAAAATGCTGGCTTCGTCAAACCAAAATAATCATTTTAAGTTGTCTTTACAACAGTGCTCTTAAAATGGAGGTCTATGGGGTGAGGCATTCTGGGGGATTTTAAAGCATTCATTTGAAGCTCGTATTTTTGTTCAAACACTTGCATGAATTCTTCAGGAAAAATTGTCATTATTTGAGCTGTAAAATTGTTCTTTGGAGATTGGACTGCTTTTTAATGCGGAGCAACTTCTGGTTATAGCTTACTTCACAAGCATAATTCCTGTTGGTGGAGTTTGCTCCATGTATACAGTTAGGCCATGTTACAATCTTTGTTGTCCCTCCACTTTAAAATAATCAGGTTTACTTTTTGTATTTGGTCATGACATGAGTCGAAAGACTGGCTATAACTTTGCACAGACAGTCTAATTTAGACTAGTCTTATTTATTGTATTATTTTTGTATCTTGTCTGCCTCTCAGGTAAAGCAGTGATCCAGCAGACTCTGTGTGTATTGAAGGATCTGGTGGACAGTATATCAGGAGAAGCTACCAAATCCCGTCAGATCTGTTACCACAGTCTGCAGGAGTCAGTACAGGTCACGCTCTCCCTGTTCCCCCTCTTCATCCAACAGCCAGGTAAATAGTCACAGTTTCATCCCTAATATCTGTGGAGACAGTGCTGTACTGCTTAAAATTAAGTTGTGGTCGTTTTTATTTTAGTTAGTGTTGGAGGTATGAAAATGTTTTTTAGTTTCAGGGTTTTTTCTCCCCAATTTGGAATGCCCAATTCCCAATGCGCTCTAAGTCCTCGTGGTGGCGTAGTGACTCGCCTCAATCCGGGTGGTGGAGAACGAATCTCAGTTGCCTTCGCATCTGAGACATCAATCCGTGCATCTTATCACGTGGCTTGTTGAGCCCGTTACCGTGGAGACATGGCGCGTGTGGAGGCTTCACGCACAACTCGCCACACGCCCCACCGAGAGCGAACCACATTATAGCGACCACGAGGAGGTTACCCCATGTGACTCTATTCTCCCTAGCAACCGGGCCAATTTGGTTGCTTAGGAGATCTGGCTGGAGTCACTCAGCACGCCCTGGATTCAAACTCGTGACTCCAGGGGTGGTAGTCAGTGTCTTTACTCGCTGAGCTACCCAGGCCCCCTAGTTTCAGTTTTTTAAAACAATGTTAGTTTTTATTTGTATTGCAGAAAATGTTTTCATTCTAGTTTTCGTTAAAAATGATAACAAGTGTGAACGCCCCCTTAATGCTTTTATAAAAGGAAACATGTTACTTAAATGGGTCAATTTATTCACTGATATTAAAGGAATGTTCCTTTTTCAATATAAGTTAACAGCATTTGTGGCATAATGTTGATTAACACAAAATGTGATTTTGAACTCGCGATTACAATAAGGCACTTACAATGGAAGTGAATTGGGCCAGTCAAGTTACTTTTAAGTTCACAAATAAGGTTGGTAGGTGATCTTATCACTCTAAAATCATGTAAACACGTATAATGTTTATGTCTTGTGACTGTACTTTTAAAACGGTGTTTATTTAAATGTTTATGGACTGGCCCCACTTCCATTGTAAGTGCCTTACTGTATCCGCGATTTTTATTTTTTGTACGAGTGATTTGAATAATTTTTGGGTGGACTGTTGTTGAACTGTTGCTGATGTACACCTGATTTATTGGATTCTCTCTCTCAGATGTGACGGATGAGATGCTGAGTTTCTTTCTTACGCTGTTTCAAGCGTTGCGTGTGCAGATGGGCGTGGCCTTCACAGAGCAGATCATCCAGACCTTTCTCAGCATGTTCACCAGGTGTGTGAGGCACCCTTTAGCATGACATGGAAGTTTAAACCTGAGTTGTGTGCAGATGTTGCCTGGGATGAGGGAAGCTCTTTCTACTTACTAGACAGCCATGGAAAAAACTAATCTGAATGTGGTTTAACTGGTTGATCTTCACCATGTTCCTCAGGGAGCAGCTGGCGGTGAGCATCTTGCAGGAGGGCAGCTCGGGCTCCAAAGTGGTCCAGAAATTTCTCAAGATTCTGCAGGTAAATAAACAAGACCTCATTTTGTCTTTGAGTTTGTGGTTATTAAATATATTGTATTCACTGTTCATCTTTGTGTGTTATTGTCTCAGGTTGTAGTGCAGGAACCCGGTCAGACCTTCAAACCTCTGTTACCCAGCATTCTCAGTCTGTGTTTGGATCAGGTTTATCCAATATTGGCAGAGGTACACTATATGACCAAAAGACACTCAACTTCAGAGTAATTTTAAAAATTGAAGTTGCAAGCGTAGTTGCAAAATAAAGGAAATGAGGTTACTTTAGAAACAACCTTTAGCCTTCAAGGTCCAATAAAAGGTCTCTAACACAAGTTCTCTTCCTTTGCTCATCTTTTTGTTTTCTCTGTTTTGTAGCGCTCCTGTCCAGACGTGAAAGCTGAGATGTTTGAGCTGCTCTTTCAGATTCTTCATCAGAACTGGAGGTTCTTCTTCAAGAGTTCTGTGCTGAGCAGTGTGCAGAGAACCGGGGCTGAAGAACCCATGGAGAATCAAGGGCAGTTTACTGCTGCCATGCAGGTATGTACTGCACACTAGGGCTGCAACTAATGATTATTCTGATAATCGATTAATCTAACGATTATTAGAATGATTATTTGACTATTCTGGCGATTGCTACGATTAATCGTTAGCTCTTAACTGACTATTCAGCTTGTGCACTGAGTTAAAAGGTTGTATTAAACGTGCTTGCAAACAATAAAGAGGACAAAATCATCTTTTAAAAATACCTCTAAATGACATTCACTGAATTAAAAGGAAAAAATACTTTTTATCAAGTTTAATTCTGTAAACATTAACTGCAAAAACTCCTATTATCAAATGTTTTTGTCCTGTTTTCCATTTAAAAATATCTAAAAATCCTTAAAACAAGATACATTTCCTTGAGAAGCAACATATGAGATATTTAGACTTGCTTTAAGAGAATGTATCTTAAATATATACAAAATACACTTAAGTGTATTTTTTCACTTGGTTATACTTCTGCACTTCTATACTTATATTCAAGATCTATACTTATTTTCTCTAAAAGCAAGTTTAAATATCTTATATGCTGCTGCTCAGGTGAATGCATCTTTTTTTAAAGGATTTTTAGATATTTTAAAATATTAGTATTTTTAATATTATATTCAACATTCTCAGATAACAATTTTTTCTTCTGCAGTATAGCTGCTAAAGTAAATGTACGTTGTTTTAAAGGAGTTTTCGATATTTATATTGGAAAACAAGCCAAGACAAAAACAAATCAAAAACGTATTTTGTTACAGTGTATAATGGGGAGAAGACTGCCCTCTCTCACCTTTCTGTTCACTTTGATCCATCTTTAACTCACAAAAAAAAAAACAAACTCTTTCTTATTAATAAAGCTGCGTATTGACAGTTTTCTTCATGATAAGAAATGCACAGTGACACATATATTATGACTCAATGAGTCGCGAGCCATCACGTTATAATCTGGCTGCAAGCGTGTGCACTCGAGGGATGAGCGTCCCCGCGACAGTGTGTGCATCAGCCGGGTGCAGTTTCAATCTCACCCCCTTAGATCGGGACATTCACGTAACTCATAGAGGCGGCGCTGACCACACAGAGAAATGCCAGTTTCGGAGCTTGTAGTTATTTACATGATCTACTTCTGTATTATTTGAACTTTAATAAAGCTATAACGCATTAAATGTAACTGCATTTTCAAATTTATCCACTAGGAGAGCGTTTTTAAAAAGCTCAGTTTTCACTGAAAAAAGAACGCTGTGTCAGTGTGGGTGGAAGGCCAAAATGTCGAGGAAAAAGATGCGTTTTCAAACGAAAATGTATTAGTGTGGACGTGGCCTGAAGGCTCAAACTATTTAGTTTATAAAAACAAAACTCTGACACTGTTTCAGAGTTTTATAAGTTGTCATATGAACAACCAGTCTGGAACAGCCATTAGACTGATTTAGGCTTCACTAACTTTACAAATGTGCATTTAAGATCGCTTTCAATAAGTAAACATAACACTGGTTCTCAGTTCATTTTGAGTCTGACATAATAACCTGCATATCAGTAAGCACGAACTGCATCAATCAAGCGTTTATTTTTTATTTTTCGCGCAAATTGCACAGTACATTGCCATTTATGTTTGTGTGTGTAGGCGGTGAAGACCACTTAAGTTTTTTTTTTTAATTATTATTATTATTATTTGGCTTTCTTAATGCATTCAATGTACAACCATTATGTCTGACTATTGTTGTCTTTGACTTTCAGGCATTCGGTCAGTCTTTCTTGCAACCAGATATTCACATCTTCAAACAAAACTTGAGTTACCTGGAGGTCCTGAACACAAAACACAAGCTGTACCACAGGGTAACACACACATATGCAACACTTTGTCCTGAATTAAATAGTTTTATATAGTGTAGATATTGCAGCTTTTACATTTTGTCTTCAATATTTACGCACAATTAAATGCTTATAGATATATATAAAACTATCATGTCATTTCAAGTAGAGGGAACCTAACAGAATCAAGTAACCCCAACAAAAAATGTAATGTCAGAAGTAACTCAAATGAAACTCATAGTGATATGCTAGCTAGTGACAAGAAATGTTAGCATGCTAAACATGCTGGTGGGAAGCACTACTGAGTGCAACTTGCTATGATCACTATGCTATGATTAGCCCAGTTATTGCTCAATGGATAAAGCAACAGTCCTCAACCTAGGCTTAAGCTCCACTCTTCACCAAAACATTAAATACTAGCAAGTCTCCTCCTTTATATTCATCTTGCTCAAAGACACTTAAAATAACACTTAACATTTACTCTCCCTGTCGAGTCCCACGCAAAGCATGCTAGGAACTAGAAATCCCAGTTTACTTAGTTTCAGTAAACCAAACAAAAAATATCCATGTTGTCCCAATGCACATGGATTAAGTTAAGCTGACAAGACCCTTTTTTGTTTCCCTCAGTTGAATCAACGGTTTAAGTTGCCTTTGTTACATAATTTTTTGGAGTAATATGAACATGGGAGGATTCACTAATACTGATGATAGTGAAAGTACATTTTTTTTTGAGTGTCTCCAGATAAACAAATTGATAATTTAGCAAGTTGTGGCATTATAGAAAGCTCCTGTCTTTGGTTGGCTCACTGTCTTATGTTGACACTGACGTTCTCATGCGTCTATTTCAGAAGCTGTTTCGGAATTCAATGCTCTTCCACTTCTTAAACGTTCTGCTGCAAGTCCTCCTGCACAAGGGTCACGACCTCCTGCAGGAGGACATCGCACTGGCCCTCTACAACATGGCAGCGGTGGATTTCACAGCATTCTACTCTTCCTTCTTGCCAGAGTTCCTCAATGGTTGCCAAGGCCTCGACCCACACCAACGCACAACGCTTGCCCGAAACTTCACGCCAGAGAGGGTACGTGATTTGTGCGTTTTACAATGGGATTCTTAGATTTGTCAGTTTGTAGTATAGTTTTTACGGTGAAGTGCATTATGGTGCGTAGCGCTGGGCGATATTTAAAAAATATTTTATCGATAATCACCTTAAAAAATATCGCAATATCCGATTATATCGTCAACCCCCCCCCCCCCCCACCCCCACCGTGGGTTGGTGAATATTTTTGCTTTATTGGTTTTGCTTTAAAAATTTAACTAATTTATTGAAACACGAAAAACTTAAGACATTTTTACATTTAAAATGCACATTATAGGAAACGAAAAATCTATTCAAATAATGAAGTGATCAAAAAAATATTGTATAACCACCTCCCCAAATCCAAACATTTACCATCTCTAACGGCCCATTTGCCATCAGGCAAGTATTCGTCAATGACAACAGGTGGAAAAAAATGACTAATAGCCTACAAATTAAGAACTAAAGACAATTATAAATTTAAATATAATAATAATCATAATCATAATAAATAAGCCTAATAAATTCCCTTCCCTGTTCCCAAAAAATGCTGCCCAATGTGTTTTTATCAAATTTGTGTTTGTATCGCATTTTAGTAATAAAGTTAATTCTGCCTAAAGAAAATAAAATAGAACTCAATTTTAGGTTTAGGTCCATTTACCAATATTGTCGAGCTTCGTCTCTCAATGAGTGTCTTAAACTGGCATAGGGATATTTGTAAGATATCATCGATATCTGATTACATCGTCCTATCACTGAGACCTAATGGTGCGTTCAGTCGTGTCGGCATTACAATAATTACGAAATTACGACTTCATAGAACCCATAATCACAAATTCTAAACTAGAAATTCTTTGAAAGACCTGACTTGACCATCGTGATGTCATGTAAAAAGAACCAAAATGGCAGCGGCCTTAAAGGAATATTCCGGGTTCAATTCAAGTTAAGCTCAGTGGACAGCATTTGTGGCATAATGTTGATTAACACAAAAATTAACTTAGTCTCATCCATCCTTTTCTTTAAAAAAGCAAAAATCTGAGGGCCTGGGTAGCTCAGTGGTAAAAGGTAGCTGGCTACCACCCCTGGAGTTCGCTAGTTCGAATCCCAGGGCGTGCTGAGTGACTCCAGCCAGGTCTCCTAAGCAAACAAATTGGCCCGGTTGCTAGGGAGGGTAGAGTCACATGGGGTAAACTCCTCGTGGTCCCTATAATGTGGTTCGTTCTCGGTGGGGCGCGTGGTGAGTTGAGCGCAGAAAGCGAATTTTGCTAATTGTTATGATTGTCACAAAGCAAGAAATTGTTCTAAAAATCAATTTTCTTGATGCAAAATATAGTTGTTGTTTTTTTTCTTTGGATTTTGGAGTAAAATATGACCGTGACATTTTCTTGACAGGTGTAGTTCACCCATACAGGTTTATATTAGGGATGCACCGATGTGATCATTTTTTGGACAATACCGATTGTAAAAAAAACCTATAGGCTGATACCGATGTTTTGCCGCTCACCTTTTTTTTCATCAGACCACTGTTTTACTTGAGATTTATGTGCAAACACATACAAACACTTTTTACTGTTCTTACAATAAATAGTTTTTGTGTTGAACATGGCTTGGTTCTTTTAAGGCCTTTTAAGGTTTAGTAATCTCGCAAGGCCATATTGCAATTTCAATTATATCGACGTCTCAGAAGTCAAAGTCTATGGGTTTTAAAGCATTTTTGATGGTTTCCTCATCATGTAGTGCCACTTTCCTAACTGTCACATCCGTTTATGGTGGGTTTTTTTACAAATAAAAAAAAATAAAAAAATTACGTGTTCTGAGAAGTGCCATACCTTCTACATCTTCTGGCTATTATTACTTCTGGATTGTGCAATTAATAGTTTTTACAAAGTGTGTTACTTATTAAATAAACCATTGGTTTTTCATATTGCATTTTCATGCTTGTAACCGATATGACTTGTCCTATGCATTCACCTTGGATAATGTAGAAGATACAAATGCACAGCATGTACTCGCCTCATGTTTGAACATGCAAGTCAAGTCATGTCTTGTTGCTGTCTTTTCCACTCCTTTTAGGACCTGCCATCATTTTCTCAGGGAGTATATCGTCTGGTGAACGATCTGCGCTTCTACAGACTGTGCAACGGAAGCCTTCCACCAGGAACGCTGAAATTATAGCAGCAGATGACACGTGTCACATAGCCAAACCAAGGCCCATCCTTCCAAGGACGCAGATCACTGCTTTAGTGGTCACATATTGCCTTTTCGCCAGAGGCCAGCCTGTGATCTCACTGGAGGCGTGTTCGTTCGTCAGCTTGTTTTGTGTTTATTTCAGCTAGATTATACACGTTGCCAATGATCAAGAGGCCAAAGTGGATGTTCCACGTCTGCCGTCGAGACTGGAGCACTCTTAAAAGTTGTCCAAAATCAGCTGATGCGATAAAAAGCACTGCTGTTTGGGACCCACGGTTGTTTATTCAAACCTCTATTGATTGGGTTTGAATCGGAGCGGTGCTTTCCGAATTGCTTGTTGTTTTAAAAGTACTGGTAACTGAAAGCACACTTATTTTGTTGAAATGAACAGATGGTTTTTGAAATGCAGTGCTGTAGAGTGAGCGAATGGATCTCGAAATGGTTTAAAGCGAATTTTGCCTACTGGCTGATATTGAGTGAAGCATTTCTGGAGCTGAATGGGTTTTAAAGTGAACAGGTGCAATGCAGAGCACTGATTTTTTTTTTTTTTTTTTTTTTTTTTTTTTTTATCGTCTGGTTTTATTGCTTACTCCTTATTTCCATGGAGATGCAGTCTCACATCTTTTTCATATCATTCCATCCTGATCAAGCAGAAATAAACCTTCAATAAAGTTTTATAATGAAACGCATTCTCTGTTTTTGGGGGGGGGGGTTTCATGTCGTTGTGTGTTGTACGTTTTCACATCTGGGCTACATACAAGGGTTTGTATTTAAAACACAGTTTAATTGATTGCATTGATTCCAGTTAACTTGGAAACCCTATTAACAGATCAAACAAATTGCTTGATTTGAGCACAAATGCTTGTTTTCTCTATCAGTGGTTTTATAAAGTAGAAAATTGGGGGATTCTGTGCTCCAAACAACAGCATTATCATATTTTTGTAATGGCTCTTGGGTAAACAAACACAAAAAAAAAGTTGATTAAGGTAGGTTTCAAACAAAAGGTTGAACTATGTTCTCAGAAGAACACATATGTAAATGTCAGAATACTTGGGGATGTTGACACATTAGTTTGAAAAGTAATTTCAAACAATTTAATTTATTAATTTTGTTTATTATCTGTTCGCCAAAATGTTTTCGTGACAACATACCCCATATGGTGTAACAATTTAACATGCCTTCATGTGGGGCATCATACAGGTGCACTCAGTAATTTTTGAATATGTCAAGTCATTTTAATTTGTATAGCACTTTTCAGCTTTACAGAAAATCATGCTTTAACAGAAAATGAAACTGTAATATCTATAAAGTCAGAGTTATCATTGTGTAGTTTGATTAAATATAATTATAAATTGTGTTTAAAAATAAGTAATTAAATAATAATTGTATTTATAACCCCAGTGAGCAAGCCGAAGGCAACTGTGGCAAGGAACACAAAACTCCATAAGATGTTGGTTAATGGAGAAAAATCACTTTAGGAGAACCCAGACTCACTGTGGGGGCCACTTCCCCTCTGGCTAACATCATGAATATAATGCCAATATTAGATATTTGTGTGCAGTGCAAGTCATGTTTTAAAATTGGTAAACTAAGTGTTAAGGGTCAGTGTTTAAAACAAAGATTTTGTATGAACTGTAAGATTAATGACTGATGTCTTCGAAGTCCATCCTGGAATAACTGCAGAGTTCACATTAGTCTCTTTTCCACCATCGGGCCGAATGGTTTTGGGCACGTTGGCTGATGAAAGCTTTTGTTGGCAATTAATTGTGAGTCTATGTATTCCATTTTAACAGTGTATTAAGAGTGTAGTCCATCAATAGACTAAGCTGATGCAGGCAGAGATCAGCGAGATGCATCGCAGTTCAACCGCCAGGTCATTTCGGTGAGGTTCAGTGGTGTCCATCCTAAGTCCAAGGTTCAGGCAGTGGCATTTGAAGTATCCGATGTCTTACAGGTGGAGTTGGCATCAGTTCATCTTCTGAAGTCCATCATAAAAGACCATCACTCAGAGACACAAAGCAGTGGAGTCCGACACCAAGCAGGAACAGAGCTGGATCTGGCCGGCTCTGGTAACCTCAGGATATGAATCCTGAGGTTGAGACAGGGAAACAAATAGAATAATATTAGCGTAGATGTGTTTCAATTTATTGCAGAGTTATAGATTATTAGAAATGTTTCTGAGAAATGTTTCTGGTTCCAGCAGACCTAATTAAAGCAGCCTAATTGTGAGTTAAAGGATAAATTAGGTGTATGCCTGGCTAAATAGATGAGTCTTTAGTCTAGACTTAAACTGAGTGTGTCCCGAACAGTGTTAGGGAGACTGTTCCATAGTTTTGGAGCCAAATAGAAAAAGGATCTACCTCCTTTTGTGGATTTTGATATTCTAGGAACTATTAACAGGCCAGAATTTCGCGATCGTAATGAATGTGATGGAATATACCGTGGTAGAAGGTCACTTAAGTACTGTGGAGCTAGACCATTCAAAGCTTTGTACGTAGTTAAATATTTTAAAATTAATAAAAAATTGAACGGGTAGCCAATGTAACGATGATAAAATGGGGCTAATATGATAATATTTCTTGGTTCTAGTCAGTACTCTGTCTGCTGCCATTTGAACTAATTGAAGTTTATTTATTGAACCTGCAGGACATCCTCCCAGTAATGCATTACAATAATCTAATCTTGAGGTCATGAACGCATGAATTAGTTTTTCAGCATCAGCAACAGAGAGCATGTGTCATAATTTAGCAATATTTCTCAGGTGGCAGAATATAACAGTACATCCATCGAGACTCAAATTATATTTTAGCGGCTTATTTTTTTAGATGTTTATGGTCCAATAATTAGTACATCTGTTTTGTCGGAATTGAGTTGAAGAACATTTCTGGCCATCCAATCTTTGATTTCATTGATACACTCTGCTAATTTGGAGAATTGAATGTCGTCTTGGACTTATGGTGCGTTCATGTCATGATGGAATTACTGTAATTACGAGATGGGAACTCTGAGGTTCTATTCGGAGCTGTTCACATCCTCAGACCTTGTAATTTATTGTGATGTGAACGCACCATTACATTGACATCTAGGGATCTGCGTGCAGCATCATTGAAACGCAATAATAGTTTTCAATGATTGATGCCTGCTTTATAAATTAACTTTTCACAATCTTCCATGATTAATTTATTCCATGAGTGAAAGTGTTCAATAACACGGTGGTTACTGAGAACAAGCAAGGCTTTTTAGTTTGCAACTGGTCATGTGACCCTAACATGGTCGCCCCTCTCCATGCACAATAATACAGCTTTTATAAAGTTACTGATATGACTAGAGTCTTCATTGTATGTGAGGGCTCATGATTTTATGATTGTATGTTTTTAAAAAATGACTTAAAACATTTAAAAGTGTTTAAATACCTGTATCTTGTTTTCCTAGTGTGAATGTTCCTTTTTCTGTAGTGAAGACTTTAGGTATGTATCTTGAAAACTGACTTTCAAAAATAAACCTACCTTGAGAAATATTAGCAATGGTTTCACCTAAAGGATCCCAAGGAGAATCTATTAACTATGTTTGGTAAGTATTGTACTCGTTTGAAATTGATTAATGTCTTAAATTAACTTAAAATGTACAAATATTAAAGTGACATAAAAAAATATTTAAATGTCATTTGAGAATGAAAAGAAGTTGAAGTAGGCCAGAGATTATTTAGCAGAGATGGGCCACTTCTATCAAAATGAATGGGAGAAATTGAAACGCTCAACCACGGAGCTCTGAGCGCCCAGTGGTCAACAGATGATGTTCTTTTTTCATGCTGGTCCCTGTTCTATCCTCCTCCCATTGTTTTTGCCACCTACTCCTCATATGTTGTTTAATTAAACTTTTCATTCTAACTCTATTTTACATTTATCTATATCTCGTTTCTTTGTGGCTTATTTTGCACTCATCTGCCATCTCATTTCCTTCTACCCCTACATGAGCTGGTACCCAACAAAAGTCACAAATAATCCCAACATCTGAATCCTATATATTGTTTGAAGTATCTCAATCAAAACGTCTGCTCTACTTTCAGAATGACATGATTTTAATGTTATTATTGATGAACTTGAGTCTGAACATATAAGTGCCCTCAGTGGTCTTTTTTCCTCAACCCACTGTAAAGCCATTAAGATTGCTACCATTTCTCCAGTGTACACTGCAAGATTATCTGAGATTCTTTTATTAACCGGAGTATTGAAATCCAGAACCATGAATGCCACACCTGCTTTGTTTTCTATATTTTTCTATGCATCTGAATATATATATGGACATATAGCTATATTAATTATCCTGCAGGTACTTGTGTTATTTGGGTATTTGTTTTAGACCCCTGATCCTTGTTTTCCTTATCTAACAGTGTCATATATACAGTAGGTTGTGGTAACAACCATTGAGGAATTGTTGACCATGGTACAGTTGGACTAATGGGAGTCTAATTTATTTCCATTTCTTCTGTCATCTTAGGTATTTTCCATCCAGAACTTTGAATTTCCAGCTTTTCTTTTTCCCAACATGGTTTTATAGCAACTCTTGCTGGGTGTTCTTGATTGTGACCTTGTATATTTACCCAATAATTTAATGATAGTTGTATTCTTCTGAGTTCAAAAGGCATTTCTCCCATTTCAATCTGTAATACTGTGGTTGGTGTTGATCTAATAGCCCCTGTACATACCCTTAATGCCTGAAATTGAATTTTATCTAATTCTTTTAGCATACTACTGGCTGCAGATTGAAACACTATACACCCATAATCCAAAACTGATCGTATCAGTCCAATGTAAATACTTTTTAGAGCCGACCTCTCAGCCCCCCAGTCTTTTCCCACCAAACATCTCATTAAATTCAGTACTTTTTTGCACTTATCACTAATCTTCCTAATGTGTATTTGATGAGTTTTTTGTCAAACCATATCCCCAAAAACTAAAAGCATGAAACTCTTTCTACCTCCTGACCATATAATTCCAATTTTACCTCCTTGCTAAACTTCCATTTTGAAAAAATATGTTTTTTGTTTTATCTACAGAAAATCTAAACCCCCACTGATATGACCATTTTCAAATTTTGTAATTGCTTCTTGTATTTTCTTAACAATATATTCTACATTCTTTCCTCGTTTCCAAATCGCTCCATCGTCTGCAAAAAGAGAGAACCCTATTCCCTCTTTAATATTTAAAAACACATCATTAATCATAATAGAAAATAATAAAAGGTGTTCCATTTTCTACAATCAAATTCCTTGAGTAATTCTGCCCAATTTTAACTTGAATATCTCTACCAAATAATCCTGACATCACCTGTCAATCAACTCTAAAACACACATGCACATTAGCTATTCAAGCTGGGAAAATTGCGTTTTTTTAGTGTAATATGAGGTAAAGAATCACAAATTATGATTCCAGTCAGATTTTATTGCTGATTTGAAGTGTTCTTTGATCATAATTTTGACCAATCTTTTTGAGATTTCGGTGTTCCGCCAAACAAGTAGATAGGAGCTGCACTGGCATGAGTGAAAATATCCTCCTGAGAGCGTTGAAAGATGGCCGACAGTGGACTGACTTTCTAGACAGATTTTGGTTAAGCTCAATCGGCAGCATTTGTGTTATACTGTTGATTACCACAAAAGATAATTTGAGGTTATATTGAAGCACTTCATTGGAAGTGAATTGAGCCACTTTTTGGAGGGTTTAAAGGCAGAAATGTGAAGGTTATAATTTTATAAAAGCACTTACATTCATTCTTCTGTTACAACTCACCCACTTCCCTTAGGGAGGTCAGGGCTTTGTGATGGCCAGTCCAATACCATGAATTTGTTGTCCTTAAGCCATTTTGCCACAACTTTGGAGGTATGCTTGGGGTCACTGTCCATTTGGAATACCCATTTGCGACCAAGCTTTAACTTCCTGTCTGATGTCTTGAGATTTTGCTTCAATATATCCACATAATTTTCCTTCCTCATGATGCCATCTATTTCGTGAAGTGCACCAGTCCCACCTGCAGCAAAGCACCCCCACAACATGATGCTGCCACACCCATGCTTCACAGTTGGGATGGTGTTCTTCGGCTTGCAAGTCTCACCCTTTTTCCTCCAAACATAACAATGGTCATAATGGCCAAACAGTTCAATTTCTGTTTCATTAGACCAGAGGAAATTTTTCCAAAAAGTAAGATCTTTGTCCCCATGTGCATTTGCAAACTGTAGTCTGGCATTTTATGGCAGTTTTGGAGCAGTGGCTTCTTCCTTGCTGAGCAGCCTTTCAGGTTATGTTGATATAGGACTCGTTTTACTGTGGATATAGATACTTGTCTACCTGTTTCCTCCAGCATCTTCACAAGGTCCTTTGCTGTTGTTATGGGATTGATTTGCACTTTTTGCACCAAACTACGTTCATCTCTAGGAGACAGAATGGGTCTTCTTCCTGAGCAGTATGATGTCTGCATGGTCCGATGGTGTTTATACTTGCGTACTATTGTTTGTACAGATGAATGTGGTACCTTCAGGCATTTGGAAATTGCTCCCAAGGATGAACCAGACTTGTGGAGGTCCAAAAAAGATTTCTGAGGTCTTGGCTGATTTCTTTTGATTTTCCCATGATGTCAAGCAAAGAGGCACTGAGTTTGAAGGTAGGCCTTAAAATACATCCACAGGTACACCTCAATTTCAGTACACCAACTATCAGAAGCTAATTGGCTAATTGTGTAAAGGCTTGACATCATTTTCTGGAATTTCCCAAGTTGCTTAAAGGCACAGTGAACTTAGTCTATGTAAACTTCTGATCCACTGGAATTGTGATTTAGTCAATTAAAAGTGAAACAATCTGTCTGTAAACAGTTGTTGGAAAAGTTACTCATGTCATGCACAAATATTTCCTAAACGACTTGCCAGAACTATAGTTTGCTAATAATAAATATGTGGAGTGGTTAAAGAATTTGTTTTAATGACATCAACCTAAGTGTATATTAACTTCTGACTTCAACTGTATGTGCACAAGTGTGCCGGAGGAATCTCGAAGTCTGACGTAAAAAAAGAGGAAAATCTCACTATTGCAGCACATATCTGCGACAGATCATGATCAGTGATGGGCAAGTAACTCAAATTTTTATTCATAACAAATAGGTAGGATCATGTGGATTTATGAATGAAGTACTCTTGTTTTAAAATCTTCCCGCTCTGCTTCCAGTTGTTATGACAACCTCTGAACACTTTAAAATACTCATGATAACTTTTGACAGCTTTATAACTTGTAAATACACTTTGCTAGCTAATTACACTTTGACATCAACACCATAGATATCTATATAGCGACCACTAGAACAGAAGTTCAGAGACAAAATGTTCAAGATGGCTGTGCACTAGTTTCTCTGGCGCATAAGGAGAGCGTTGTTCACAGAAGAAAACCCTTAAAATGGCTAACTTTGTGGGTCTACTTTTAATATTAAAGCATTTGAAGAAATTAAATGAGTTTAATAAAGATGCTGACAAGCCACACATGAGAAAAGCCACTAATTTGTGTGTTGTCTTCTTTTCTCCTGACTTCTCAGGCAAAAATTAATCTGTCACTCAGGCCCTATGCCTAGGACCTGTAACATCTTTTTAGGTTTTTTTTTAAAGAAATTTATTTTTGCAATAATCAACATTCTGCCACAAATGCTGTCGAGCTTAACTTGTATTGAACCTTGAATTTTCCTAAGTAAGAATATTTTAAAGACAACATTCTCTCATTCTAAACTCGTTCGCATTCAGGACATGAATGAGGATGAGGTGCAGACAGGTGAGTGATTTTAAAGCGTACAAAAGAAATGTTTATGCTTTTCTGAGCTTACATTAAATCACTAATGTCAGAATACAGAATACTAATGTCTCTGTTCGCTATGCATAATTTAATTTAAATTAAAACTGACTGATTTCAGTTCAGAACAATCTGGGCTGTCATTAGAGTGTTAAACTTTTGACGCACCGTGTCATGTGACAAAACAAAATGGTGCCGATCACAGCAGAGTTTGTATTTGGGAGAAATGCCAACAAAACTACATCTGCTGACAAACCTAATTAAGTTTTTACATTGAAACCTGTTTGAGTCAAAAGACTTGTGTCTCTAGTTTCATCCAATATGCCTGTCTGAAAATGTAATCGATCATTAAAGGTGAAATTATTTCTCATAAGCCTACTTAATATGCAGAGAAGTTTTGTATGTTGATTCCAACTAAAAGTGTAAACACCGGATCTGTGGTGCTATGAAAACATTTCTCTGTTTCTGCTTTGAATGGCCCTGTTTGTACAACCAATTTAAGGCGGGAAGTGTACAGGTGGAGTTTTCTGGAATTTGCTTTTATTTTCAAAATTCTGTTTGTTTCACTAGTAATGCAGAAATTACTCACTTTGGCTTCAAATATGAGTGAACATGTTAATACTGTAAACGATGCTAAAACATTCCACAAAGAGAACCTGAAGGCATCTTTACTTTTAGTTGATAACTCAGGGTAGAATGATTAGATATTTATGTAACATTTGGAATAGAGAAAAGGTCAATATAACAGTTCCACAAATATAAAACTGTTTTATGTAAGATGTTGTGGTGCACAATTCTATACACTCATTCCAGTTTAAGTCTTTGATTTGTAAAGCCATATTGTATTTTATGTTGTTTTTCAGCATTTGCAATATACCATTTTACCTGATTTTTATAGGTTGTGCCTCAGAGGAATTTTTACTAAATCAGGATAAGGACTATTGCAGCACTTCTTCTCATTTTAGCTGTTGAAGTCATCCTAGGACAGGTAAGCTTGCATTCTGAGTATGTTACATGCAAGAAAACTGACGATAAAGTGATCATTGCTTTCTGTTGCTACAGGACCACAGAGTGGCTGTTGAAGGATGGATCTATCCATTGGGTATGGCACTGAATTCAGTTGATGGCCAATATGAGGGATGTAGAAAGCATGGGGAAAAGGTGTAAATAATGCTACGGAACCTGGAGGTAACTTGGCCAAGAACCATTCAATCGCCATTAATGTGTACACTAGCAGAAAAGTATATGGTGATTTCAGTAAAGGTAATCATACTGATGAACAAATATGTAAAAACATGACATTTGCATGGTATTCACTTCACTTTTTATTGACAGAACAAATTCTAAGGGAAACACAAGAGACAAAATGCTGGCCTTCTAATGGTTAGACGTAGTCCTGGAGAGGCCTTCAAGCCACAGTGTCTCGCACCCACTGTAAAATTTGGTGGAGGACTGGTGATGATCTAGGAATGCTTCTGCAAGGCTGGAATCAGGCAGATTCATCTTTGTGAAGGACGCATGAATCAAGCCACTTACAAGGTTATCCTGGAAGAAAACTTGGTTCCTTCTGCTCTGATAATGTTCCCTAACTCTGATGATTGGTTTATCCAGCAGGACAATGCTCCATGCCACACAGCCAGGTCAATTAACCAGAGTTCTACCAGAGCATCCCAGATCCATCTCCAGTCCTGCCTGATGTACGATTCCCACTGTGTCGCTGAGTGATGATGACCAATGTGCCAGCCAGACTTCACTTCAGTCTACTAAGACAGACATCACAGAGGATAAATTGATACAAACTCAAAGACATGGGATCCTTTAAGTGCCACTCTCTGAACCATGGGCTCAGGATGGAGTTCACCAAAATTACCTGCCATAAGCTTCCAGCCAGACTGCAATGCTCCTCACTGAATGATACCTATATCAACTTGGTCAAAGGAGGGACAACACTCTCTTAAACTACACAGAAAATGAATTAACCAAATTAAAAAAATCAGAACACTTCATCGGCCAAAATCAAAGGACAATGCATCTACGTGTATTTCCTCAGTTAATTTGGGATGACTTCAAGGATTTTAACACTAAAACTTATAGTTAATATAAAATCATTCTGTTTAATCATTGACCCACAACACTTACTTAGTTTACACATTTTATCAACTAATAGTTCTAAACATAAATATTTAATATTGGCATTATATTCATTCAATTTGTTATATCATAATTGAATGTACAGCTGCTTTGAAACAACAAAGCTGCTTTGCCTGTTGTGAAAAGCGCTATACAAATAAATTTGACTTGACTTGACTCTTCCCGGAAGTCCACGATGAGCTGGCGTGCGCCCTATTGGTTTCACGTCCAGATCGGACAAAAGTGAACCACGCTGAGGAAAAGGGATATGCTATCTTCCCCTTACTGAAGAGGCGGTTGCAACTCATCTCTGTCCTACTGCCACCATGGGATGGAAACGCTGACTGACGTCCACACTGGCTGAAAGGGCTTATACAGCAGAGGGCCAGGCTGGCTCGGTGCTCCATAGCATGGCAGTGCTTCGGGTCTTTCAGGACAAGCTCCTCAAAGATGTAGATGAGTAAGGCCTGAATCCTGACGTGGTTAAAGAGCTCCGCACCACCACAGATCTGGCGCTGCGAGCTACAAAGTTTACCGCGCAGGCCATCGGAAAGGTGATGGGTAATCTGGTGGTTTTGAACAGGCACGTCTGGTTAACGCTCACTGAGATGCGTGCCGCTGAAAAAGCTGCCAAGTTTGACACTCCTGTCTCCCCTGAAGGCCTCTTCAGAAATGCTGTGGAAGGCTTTTCTGAATGCTTCATCGCGGTGCAAAAGCAGTTGCAAGTGATGAATACATTTTTGCCTAAGAGAAGTGTTTCCTCTCATCCGCCCCACTCACACTCTGCTTCGAGCCAGCTGCCAAGAGCTGATGCTGAGCCAACAGTGAGACCACGTAAACTGTGGCCCAAACGGAAGCCGTGCCTGCCTCAGTACAAACCTTTGCTAAAGGAACCCCCCCCCGGGCAGCAGGCGCGTTCCTGACCGGTGCAACGCTGTGAAGAGGAGTCTGGAGCCCGCCGTTCTTCTTGTCCCAGATCTAAAGAAAACCCGGCGTGACACACATGCTGTTCCGCTTCCTACCGAAGTTCATCGGGATGTTCATGTGTATTGTTTGCCAACAAAGAATGTATTAAAAATGAAGAAAGAAAAGCACATGTTGCGACTGCACAGGACGCTCATACGCTCTCAAAAAAAGTGTTTAATTTCTCTTCACGTTTCTCACACTTCACACACTATGATCAACCGCTTCCCTATGGGAATCTCCTATAAAGAGCGGGTTGATATACCTGCTGTCTCACCACACTGATGCATGGCGAGGTTGTGTCAGACTGGGTGCAAAAAACAATTGAGCGCAGTTATATGCTCCAATTTGCGCACCAGGAGCCTCAATTCATTGGCATTATACCGTCCACGATTCTGTCACGAGACAAACCGCTTTCACAGGCAGAGATTCACAATCTCCTCGCAAAAGATGCGATAGAGATTGTTCCAGACTGACAAACGCAAAAAAGGCTTTACAGCTGCTATTTTATCTTTTCGAAAAAAGACGCCAGGCTTCAGACAATCCTAGATCTGAGGGAAAGCATTTCCACTGAAGTGTTTTCAGACATACAGTATTATAATAAAGATAACCGCCCTACTGGCCCATGACATTGTGGGTTTCCTCCAGGTACTCTAGTGTCCCCCACAAGTCCAAAAACATGCAGGTTAAGTTAATTGGAGACTCTAAATTTCCCCGTAGGTGTGAGTGAGAGTCCCCCAGCCACTGGGGGTTGCATCAGGAAGGGCATCCGGTGTAAAACCTGTGCCAAGTCAAATATGTGGATCACAGATGGTCTGCTGTGGTGAACCCTAACGGAAGCAGCTGAAAGTAGACGACATCGACTGGGTCAGAGCATCTTTAAAATGGCAGGTCTTGTGGGGTGTTCCTCGTATGCAGTGGTTAGTACCAACCAAAAGTGGTCCAAGGAAGGACAACTGGTGAACCGGCGACAGGGTCATTGGTACCCAAGGCTCATTGATTCGCGTGGGGAGCAAAGGCTAGCCTGTCTGGTCTGATCCCCCAGAAGAGCTACTGTAGCACAAATTGCTGAAAACCTTAATGCTGGCCACGATAGAAAGGTGTCAGAACACACAGTGCATCGCAGCTTGCTGCGTATGGGGCTGCATAGCCACAGACCAGTCAGAGTTCCCATGCTGACCCCTGTCCACTGCTGATTCAGCAGGATAATGTGCCCTGCCACACTGCAAAAATGGTTCAGGAATGGTTTGAGGAACATGACAAAGATTTCAAGGTGTTAACTTGGCCTCCAAATTCCCCAGATCTCAATCCGATCGAGCATCTGTGGGATGTGCTGTAAAAACAAGTCCGATCCATGGAGCCCCTCGCAACTAACTTATGTAGTGAAAAATGCCAAATAGCAGCCAAATAGTGATGATCGACAATATCAGGAAATGGCAAAACCATGGATCTGTGAATTTATATATTAAACAATATAGTTATAATAATATAGTATATATAGTTACTGTATATATTAAACAGTAGCCTAAGCTGTGAAACTAGCACCTGCCACCCACCAAATGCAATGAGTTTGAATCCCGTTCGCAAGCTCCTTCGTTGAAATGCAGGAATTTCATGCGTGGGTATTTTTGCTCATCTACCCGCAACAGGCGGGCGACCTGTAAGACATCTCGGAGTGACACATTATGTTAGACACAAAGACACACACTTGAAGAAACACACTTCATGATATTTTTAAGAACAGACAAAAGAAAAGCCATCAGTGCCTGTGTCTGATTCGCTGTTTGTTCAGAGGCGTGCAGCTTGAGCTGGAACAGGTCTCGTGGAACAGGCACATGTAAAAAGTTATCACTCTTTTTTCATTCGTCTGAAAACTGTTTGCAAGAATATTGTCATCTATGAGAATGCTGCCAATGATCTCCGATCATCTCAGGAGGTGCTGTGAGTTTAGTTCACTTTATTTTCACGGACCAGTTCACGGTTAACATGCATTGTGAATGCAACCTTGCAGGTTTAATAATATATATCTTTCTATTAAAGAAACAAAGACGAAAGTGATTAAATCATAAAATAATACAATACCTTGAACCTAAAATTAGGCAGCTATAAATGTATTACCAAAACGCAATACAAACACAAATTCGATAAGATCACACATTTGGCAGCATTATTTTGGGAACAAAAGGGAATTTATTTAGCTTATTTATTATGAATATTATTATTATCTTTAAATGTATAATTGTCTTTAGTTCTTAATCTGTAGGCTGTTAGTAATTTTCCACCTGTTGTTGCTGACTGATGCTTGCGTGATTGCAAATGGGCCGTTGGAGACAATAAATGTATGGATTTGGGGAGGTGGTTAAATAAGATTTTTTGATCACTTTGTTATTTTAATTGCTTTTTAAGTTCATTTAAAGTGCATTTGAATTTAGAAATGTATTTTGTTTAAGTTTTTCGAGTTTCAATTAATGAATAATTTTTTTAAGGCAAAATCAATAAAGCAAAAATATTCACTGACCCTCGGCAGGGGGCTGACTGTGTAATCGGATATCACACATTTTTTTTAAGGAGATTATCGATAAAATCTTTTTTACATGTTGCCCAGCCCTAGATAGAACTATCATAGCTACCTTAGTATTTTAATGGAAATGAAATAAGAGTTGCCAGCAATTATTATGTTTTTTGCAACAGGTAGATTTGACCATCTCATCCTCACTTTGTCATACTCCATACTTCCTTGCAGGAATGCAGAAAATTCGCTGACCCAGTGCTAGATGGAGCCGCTCTCTCTATCTGCAGATAGTGTGCATGAAAGTTGGGGTTGGAGGGCATGCCTGAACTAGTTGATACAGGAAATCAGCAGCCTATAAAGAGTTTGAATGGCACAAAGTATTTTATGTACAGTATTCTGAAAATACACAAATACCTAACTTAAATGTATTTAGATACAAATTACATTTGATTTTTTCCCAAAGATTTTAAAATACAAAATAGTATTTTGTATTTCAAATACATATTTTAAATACATGCATCTGAAATACTGCCCATCTCTGACACTTATAATTTTATAAAAGAACTAACATTCTTTTAAAAATAATTTAAATAGTCATTTACAGGAATTACAGGGTTTATGGCGTTACATCGTCATGGCAACGAAGTTGTAAAATTGTATATAACTTTATACAGAAAATGTTAGCAAGCGATTTTATCACACTAAAATCATGTGAACACACATGTTGTTTACGTCTTGTGACTATACTTGAAACAGTGAGTATCTGAATGCTGACAGATTGGCTGACAGATTTCAGAAAATTCCTTTAATTTCATAAGATGCAACCCAGTTAAATATGCAAAATGGAAGTTTATGCAATTTGTGTTGGGATAACAGTTGCTAAAAAAAATCTACACACCCCTGTTAAAATTGTAGGTTTTTGAGATGTAAAAGATGAATCCAAGATAAATCATGTCAGTTCTTTTTCCACCTTTAATGTGATATTTAAACCACCAAAATTCCACTAACAAACAAATAAAAGCCTTTAAGGAAAAAAAGAGAAAAATTAAACCCTTAAAATTACCTGGTTGCATACAGTAAGTACCCTTTTATAATGTGGCCTGTGACTCTGTTTAACCTTAAATAAATATCAGCTGTTTTTATAGGATTTTTGTTGGAATTTTTTTAGTTGCATCTTAAGGCTCCAACATACTCTATGCAAGTACGTGAACGCAGATGCTCCTTGATACGCAAGCTCGATTTCACCTGTTCAAGCGCTGCATTCTCAGCGTTGCCACAAGGGGCGCTACAGCGGATATTCTTCTTTCAATCAACAACTGTCATGGCGGACCGGGGCAGCAATTTGAGTTGAATCTTTTTGAAAAATATATACGACTTTTTGTCCCCAGTCAATTCAAATGAAATTGTTTTTTTCCATGTCTCTCCCCACTCCCCAACTATCGACTCATCTACCACATTGGGGCTGCGTAGGCAGCTGACTTGCTGCCTAATCAGTTAATTGATTAACTGACAGCTGTTTTGAATGAAAGGAACTCTTAAGGAACCGGTCTCTGAACAGTTTGAAAAGCACCTTATTTTCATCCTGCCTCCGTATACAGCCTCCGAAGGCAGCATTTTCCTGGTTTCGGGCACAGCACCGGTTTTGTGGTCACACCTAAAAAATCTATTGCCCTCTTGTGGTCTGAGGTTTGTAAATGCCAGAGCAATGCAAGAGCGCACGTAATATATGTACAACGGGACCATGCATTGGCATTGCATTGGCCAAGCGCTCGCATCTGCGTACATGCGAGAAGTATGTTTCGGCCTTTATTGCTAAAGGCATGGGGCCCGTTCTTTGTACGTTGCTTAATACAGCCGAGATTGAATGACAAATGCCAGATCTTCTAATGCTGACAATTCCTATCTTGCTGATTGGGTTCTTCAAACGCATTTGTGGATTTGATCAGTATAGCAGGATTGAGAGATAATTTGGCATTCCTGTTTTGATCGAAAAGGTCATATATATTGAGAGTCGAAACCGTGATCAGCAATGCAGCGATTGGTTGGTGACATGACAAACCAATGTGATGACGTGATAAACTTTATTAAAAGTATGAACATGATCTAAATCAATCATTATATGTTATTATTTAGTTATATACACTTATATAATGGATTTGTTATTTGTGTATATGTAACATTGTAAATAACTTAATAGAATTTGAGTCTCGATGGATGTACTGTTACATCATCTTCAACAGCGAAGAACTTGGGTGTTATATTTGATACCAATCTGTCCTTTGAAAATCAAAGTTCATGACGTCAAGATTAGATTATTGTAATGCATTACTGGGAGGATGTCCAGCAAGATCACTAAATAAACTTCAGTTGGTTCAAAATTCAGCAGCCAGAGTACTGACTAGAACCAAGAAATATGATCATATTAGCAACATTTTATCATCATTACATTGGCTACCTGTTAAATTTCGTATTCATTTTAAAATTGTTAACTACGTACAAAGCTTTGAATGGTCTAGCTCTGCAGTACTTAAGTGATCTTCTACCATGCTATATTCATCACGTTCATTATGATTGCAAAATTCTGGCCTGTTTATAGTTCCTAGAATATCAAAATCCTCAAAAGGCGGTAGATCCTTTTCATATTTGGCTCCTAAACTATGGAATAGTCTCCCTAACAATGTTTGGGATGCAGACACACTCACTCAGTTTAAGTCTAGACTAAAGACTCATCTATTTAGCCAGGCATACACCTAATTTATCCTTCAACTCACATTTAGGCTGCTTTAGTTAGGTCTGCCGGAACCAGAAACAGTGATCATGATCTATAACTCTGCAATAAATTGAATGGCATCTACGCTAATATTATTTTATTTGTTTCCCTGTCTCAACCTCGGGATTCATATCCTGAGGTCACCAGAACTGGCTGGATCCAGCTCCATTCCTGCTTGGTGTTGGACTCCACTGCTACATGTCTCTGTGTGATGATGACTAATAGCAGCCGGTGCCAGCCAAACATCACTTCAGTCTATTACGATGGACTTGAGGGGATGAACTGATGCCAACTCCAACCATAAGTCATGGGATACTTCATATGCCTGAACCTTGGTTTTAGGATAGACCTCACCGAAATTACCGGCCGGTTGAACTGTGATGCACCTAAATGATCACTGCCTGCATCACCTTTGTCTATTGATGGACTACACTCTTGAAATGGAATACATAGACTATCAATGAATTGCCAACAAAAGCCTTCATCAGCCAACTAACAAGGACAATTGCATCTATGTGAACTTCTGCAGTTAATCCAGGATGAACTTCAAAGACATTAGTCATTAATCTTACAGCTCTTACAAAATCTTTGTTTTAAACACTGACCCTTAACATTTACTTTGTTTAAATTAATTTTAAACCATGACTTGCACTATACATAAGTAATATTGGCATTATATTCATGATGTTAGCCAGAGGGGAACTGGCCCCCACAGTGAGTCTGGTTTCTCCCAAGGTTATTTTTCTCTATTAACCAACATTTTATGGAGTTTTGTGTTCCTTGCCACAGTCGCCTTCGGCTTGCTCACTGGGGTTATAAATACAATTATTATTTAATTACTTATTTTTAAACAATTCACAGTCGTATTTTATCAAACTACACAATGATTACTCTAAGACATTATAGATATTACAGTTTTATCTTCTGTTAATGCATGATCTTCTGTAAAGCTGCTTTGAAATTATGTGTGTTGTGAAAGGTGCTATACAAATAAAAATGACACGACTAGTTAAAGTAGTTAAATTTATACTACTAGATATTTCTATATAAATTAATTTTTAGAGCAATGTCAGTATTAATGTTAACCCCGGCCAAACAGAAAGTAATTTTTAAAAGGAAACACAGCCAAAGTTGCTTAAATAAAGGGAAAATGTTGAAGAGTTTTGAATAAATAAAATGTGTAACATTATTTTTGAGTTACACTTTTTTATTTTTTTATTTTTTTTTATTTAAATTTCACAGATGTTTAATTGTTTTTAATTGTATTATGTCCTGACTTTTATTTGCAACATTTTTCTTCTTATTAATTCAATGTATTTACCTACCTGAACTTCTGTTGAGCTGTAAAGTGTGCTACAAACCAAGCCCAATGCAGACAGACTACCTTAAATTAATGCATGAAAAAGTGTGAAAAAAAAGAGAACTTTGTGAAGTAAATTACTTCCTCATGATTAAAGCAGTACCTCTAATAAGCAAAATGGGCTTTATCTATTATCTACAAAATATATATATATTTTAATTTTATTTGAAATTATTCATAAAATTAAAATTATACGAATTTGTTTGCCACTTCTACTTCAGAAGTGTGCTCTAGTAAGAATAATGCAGTTCCTGGGACAGACGTCCAGTATCACATCTGCTTATTAAGCTGTTAATGTGAAATAGTGATAATATAAGGAGCAGTGGTGGCTCAGCAGTTAAGGCTCTGAGTTACTGATCAGATGGCCAGGGGTTCAAGCCCCAGCACTGCCAAGATGCAACTGTTGGGCCCTTGAGCAAGGCCCTTGACCCTATCTGCTCCAGGGGTGCATGTATCATGGCTGACCCTGCACTTTAACCCCAGCTTAGCTGGGATATGTGAAAAAAAGAATTTCACTGTATACGTGTGATATATAAATTGTTATTATTAAATAAGCCTGCTCCTGAGCAGGTTTGAGCTTAAAGAACTATTGCTATGACTGCAACTTCGGTATGCATAGCATCTGAAATGTTCAGTGTGAACTGTGAAGTCATAAGGCGCCTCTGTGACAACCAAGAAAACTGCTCAAGGACAGAATATGTACTGTATATTTGGTGTAATTTTCATAATTTTTTATTGCTTGAATGATTTGGAAAGTGTACTTCTTTTGGGCATCGATTGAGGAGCAAGGTGTCAATCCAAGTGTGTGTGTGTGTGTGTGTGTGTGTGTGTGGAGCCAAATGAAAGGGAGTGCCAGAGTATATGATACATATACAGTTCGTAGTGATAAACAAAAATACAACAGCACATACGCATGGATTTCACTTCGGTTTTTGTTGACAGAAGAGATACAGATTCTGAGGGAAACAAGACAAGAGAGCACCAGATTTTTGGCTGTAAGTTTTGCTTTGAATATCAAACACCCCATTTTTTATCAGTATAAGAACTTTTCTAATCAAGTTAAAAGAGTTTAATACATAGTGGTTTTACACCGCCACACCAGTAGATGTTGGCGCTCATGGTCTTTCTCCTGGTCAGCGGGCTCAGTAATAAACTGACTGTGATTGGGGAAAGATGCGTTTTTCACAGGTATGAATACATTTTATTAAAATATTCATTTATTCGTTCTTATGCCAACAAAAATGTGTAAAAGAGTATTATAAAGAGTTTAAGTGAGTTGTGAAGTACATATAATGTCTTAAAGCATTTTTATTTGTTGAGGGTCATTAAAGCAATTGAACAATGGGTTTAATTAATACATTTCAAAAGTGATTTAAATATGTGTGTTTATGTTTGAAAGTCATGTGTTAACAGATTGAAGAAGTGAATCCATGCCACAAATGTTATTATTTTGTGGAGTGTATTGGAGCATGTATGTTATATTCTCTGTTCAATCACCATTTTAAGTGTTCAGCAGGTGTGTATTTCAGTGTGTGCGCATGTGTGAGTAAAATGATGGAATGAATGAATGAGATTGAATAATTACGTTTCCAAATGCAACAATAGCTAAAGTATTTCTCTTGTTGTGAAATTTGTATTTGATAAGTCATTCAGTGTGTCTTAATGAGCTTGTCATTTATCAATCGCCAAGCTGATGTTTTTTGAATTTTTACCAGTTTTTGTGCATTTTCTGTGTGTAAAGTTGGCATAGTGTTTAGTTTTATTTTATTTAGCAGAAAAGTATTATTCATATCAGTAAATAAACTGGCTTGACTTGGGAAAGATTTAACTTGTCTGTCTCTTCATGTTTCTAACAGGACACAGTTAAACACTCACTGATCCACGGTGCACCTATCCTGTGTATCACTTGCTGCCGGTGGCATGCCTAGTATCCTTATATTTAGAAGTGGGTGTAGGGGTGGACTTTACAGATCGGGACCAATGACTCCCAACTTTGGTTAGGGTTGGGCTTTAGGGATAAGGACCAATCAGGTAGCGGGGAGTCAAATTGCTCAGATATCCCTTCGGTCTGAACAGTCTTTACGTCTTCATTCATTGTTTTTCATTACATTGAAAGGTGGTTTCATTATACTAACATTTGATAACATAATTGTGATTGAGTGATGATATTAAATAAAACAAAATACAGGAAAGCTTTTACTGTGATAGGGTAACAGTATCCATTTGGAAATGTACATCAACTGATACGATTTTTTTCCCTGTACTATCTAAATTAATAATCTATTTCTGTTTTCAAATTATTATACATGGTCACGTTCTTTATCTCATTTCCCAAAACATAACTGTCACAATACTGTAGTGGTATGTAGTATCACCACTACATGTTGTATATACTGTAACTCCTGGTAATTGTGTATGGGAAAACTGGACATCTTAAATCATAATTTTATACTGTTCATTTTTACTTCACAATAGATAATATATCGATTCCCAATTTTTTTGTATTTTTTATTCTTTACATTTGTTCAAAAGAAGAATTTTCCAGAAGTAGGCTACTTGCATCACCACTTTTATCAGCCATGTTGAATTGATGTTTTCATAAAAACACAATGACATATAAAGATGACAGTCATTTTGTCATTAGGATGTGGCAGCTCCACTACTTATTGGGGTGGCCAGAATGGGTCCAGATTAGGGGTGTAAAAACTGATTGAATTGTACTGATTCACTTTGTGTCTGTACCGTTCAATGTCTGTAAGTAAGTTGCTCATGTTTATGAATTAAAGTGAATCTCTATTTATTCATTTATTTATTTATTTATTTATTATTTAATTTTCAAGGAGTAACTGAACCTGTAAATCTTCTTCTTCTTCCTCCCTCGGCCGCTCCCATCAGGGGACATTCCGTGATCCGCATATTTGACTTGGCACAGGTTTTATACCGGATGCTCTTCCTGTCTCAACCCGCAGTGGCTGGGGCACTCTCACTCACAACTGAACCCGTAAATCAATCTGTAAAATTAAAAAGTAACTCCGGCTTGTCTGATCTTGGGTACTGTTTGACTTTTTACAGTTTGAATATACAGTACATAGTGTTTCCTCTGATTGTCCTTTTAATTACTTGCTAGTTACAAAAGAGAGAATGTGCAAAGGAACTGAAGCTATTTTCTCTGTCTGAAGTGTGTGTATACACCCTAATTTGCATGTGCTTACTGGCTAGGAGTGAATAAAATCAACCAACTTTAACAGGTCAAGCAGTGCAACAAATGCTAAATTGTGCTTTAATGTGAATGTTATGAGTAGCAGTAGGAGAATAGCCTTTGTAAATGAGAGAAAGCTGCATATCGAGGTCATTTACGTTTTTGTCACATTTTGGACCAGTGTCATGTGCAAATAGACCTTATTAACAGCAGTGCCATCTTTGGTTTTTGACATGAATGAAAACGAGTCTGATAGACTTGCAGTCTCTTCAGTGGAATCCAATGTATAAAGCTATACAGTTAGGTCCATAAGGATTTGGACAGTGACACAATTTTCATAATTTTGGCTCTGTATGCCACCATAGTGGATTTCAAATTAAGCAATCAAGACATGATTGAAGTACAGACTGTTAGCTTTAATTTGAAGAGATTTATATCCAAATTGAATGAATGGTTTAGGAATTACAACACTTTTAATACACAGACCCCCCTTTTCAGGGGCTCAAAAGTAATTGGACAAACTAAAATAATCATAAATAAATTGATCACTCTTAATACAGTACTTGATGAAAATCCTTTGCAGGGAATGACTGCTGAAGTCTGGAACCCATGAGCCCAATGTTATTCCCATCTACAATCAAAGATGGCTCTTCTGTGAATAAGGTCCTTCTTCCTCCCCCCATCATGTTCCTTAACATTACTGCATTTATCATTTTCACCTCCTTCACTGACTTCTCCATCCTTTACCGCTTCACTGTCATTTTGATGTCCTTTAATGCCATCTACACATTTTTCTTCCTCTATATCAAATGCTTCTCCATCACATGCTTTATTTGTCACACTTTCTAACTCATCATGTACTTCAGTTCCATATACACTGTTTCTTTCCTCTCGTTCATCTTCATGACATGCTTCATCTGTCTCACTGTCTTCTTCACTTTTTCTTTTCTTGGCCATACACATGGTTTCCTTCCTCTAGTTAAGACTCCACTAAAAAAACAACTCCACTATTACACTCACTATTAAAATTGAGAGGGGTGGATTATGGCAGTCAGATGAGAGAAACTAGCATGTTATTGTTTGCCAAATTAACTGTCACTCCCTCATCAGCTGGATTAGAAACACCATCACAGCTGTGGTAACTCGTTTATTTTTTTATTTTGTTTTTTATACTAATTCCAGGGTAATATATAATACAATGTATTATATTAAAAATTTACATTAGATCAATAAAAAATTGCAAATATAAAAAGTGTGCTTGATATATGCTGTGAAATAAGCAGAAATGCATTATCAAAGTTCTGTTAAAGGGTCCATAAAAATACAACAACAAAAAAAATCAAATTTCCATGACGTGCATCTTCACACTTTTGAACCATGATGTATTGAAATGTAACATTGATAATGACAGTATAAATGGCAATGTAGTGGTTACAAAAGCTGGTTTGGGTGATCTGGCTGGTGTGCTGTTTTATTAGCTGCCTACTGCTAAGGTGGTTACATTACCACATTCACTAATTAATTAATGGGAAAGTCTCTTGGGTGAAATGTTACAATAGCAATGAGGTCTATGATAACTAAATGAAGAGGGAACATTTATACTGAAGACGATGCTAAAGCATTCAGCCGAAATCACCTGAGGGCACCTGTACTCCAAAAAAGGTCAGTGACGTGTTTTTGTCACATGAAGAATGCAAGTGAGATTTCAATTGATAAATAAAGATATTCTCAATTGATGTTTGGGGTAGAGAAAATAAAAATGTATCAGTTCAATTAATACATGATCACAGGTTTAGTTGCACAGGTCACACATTTTTTTCTATTATGCTAAGCTATTTGTCCAAAAAATAAAAGCTATATTATAGTTGTAGGGTGCAAATGTTTGCATATCATTGCTGTCCAATGAGAAACACGTAACTCCACTTTTGGCAATTTTGACTTTTTACCATAGACGGAACGTGCCGAATGACCTCTTCCTATAGTGTGAATTGTGCATTGAAATGACCAATGAAAAGATGTTTAATCAGGCTGTCTGTTTAACAAGAATCTCTATTGGCCTTGAGAAGTGTCCATCAAAACCGCTTGTGTCCTACTCAAGTTCTGAAGAAAGTCAACTAACTCCATGCTCCTGAGATTTTGGAGATATGCCTTTTTCATCAGACGATATGCTTAAAATACTTGTAGTGTTTCATTCATGAATGAATCAGTGTTTTTGAATAAATCTTTTCAGTGAACGAAGAAAAAATTATTTGACAAAAAACAATGATAGCCTCAGTTACTGTTCACTTTCACTGTATGCAAAACGGATCCAATGAATGTGAATGGTGACTGATAATAATATTCTACCCAACATCTCCTTTTGTGTGCCAAGCATGGAACAAAGTTAATCATAAATGTTTGGAAAAACATGAGATAAGAGTAAATGATTACAATATTTAAGTTTTCACATTTACCTCCTGCTTTATAGGAAATTCCTATGGGTGAAATATTAACAAGGATTATTAGTTGTATTTAAATACAAGGAGTGAATATGTTCATGTTGCAGACTGTTAAGCACATTCAGCAGAATTCACCTGAGGGCACCTGTACTATTAAAAAGGTCAGTTAAGTGTTTTTGTCTCGGGGATACATTATCTCAGATACATTTCTACTAAATCAGGATGCTGACCATTGCAACCCTTCTCCTCATTTTAACTGCTGAGGTTGCAGTAGGACAGGTAAGCTGCATTCAACATGTGCATTATAGGCATGAAAACTGAAGATAAAATCATCATTACTGTACATCTGTTGCTACAGGACTACAGAGTGGCTGTCAAAGGACAAACATTTCCATTGGATATGGAACCGAATTCTGTTGATGACCAATTTGAGGGATGTACAAAGAACATGGCATACCTGGTAGAGACAAAATTTCTTAATGAAGAAATCTCTGGGAATTCTGCATTTGCAGCAACTTGGAAAGAAGGTGTAATAAAGGCCACAGCACCAGGATATAGTTTGACCAGGAACCATTCAATCGCCATTTATGTGTACACTAGTAACAGAGTATATAAGGATTTCAATGATGCTACTCGTAGTGATAAACAGAAGTACATAAACATGATATACAACTGGTATTCACTTCACTTTTTGTTAACAGAAGCGATACAGATTCTGAAGAAAACACAAAAGAAATGTCAAATAACTTATCGTGGAACCAACATTAAATTTGACAAAGATGTTCTGAACAAAGAGGTTCGTTTTGGCTCATTTGCATCCTCTTCTCTCAATCGAAAAACGAGTTTTGGACATGTATCTTGTTTTGAAATTGAAACTTGTGAAGGTGCTTATGTGGCAAAATATTCTGTGTATCCTGGTGAGGAAGAGGTGCTGATTCCTCCATATGAGAAGTTTAATGTCATTGCTGTCAAGAAAGACACCTGGTGCAAAACTGTGTATGTGCTGGAAAGTTCTGGAAGCAGAAGTGACTTGAACTGCGCAGTGACATCAGTATTGTGTAAGAGTGTCCTCGGAGTGAAAAACTCTGAAATAAGAAGTGACCTTGTTTGTCCAGTGGCATCAGTTGAGTTCCTGATACATCACAGATGTCAGTCTTTCTGGCTTGCAAGCCTTTATGTCTTAATTCACTATATTTGTTTAC
The DNA here is from genome assembly GCF_019703515.2 of Myxocyprinus asiaticus. Lineage (NCBI taxonomy): Eukaryota > Metazoa > Chordata > Actinopteri > Cypriniformes > Catostomidae > Myxocyprinus > Myxocyprinus asiaticus. Next base: position 45,566,603 of record NC_059356.1, on the reverse strand, counting down.
ATTAAAAGGGTGATTTCATAATACATAATTCAATAATAATAATCCACAAAACATAATACGATAAAATGTATTCTGAACGATTATCTTTTACAGCACCATTAAACTTTTCCTGTTATAGATAACAGATGACTTCAACAGATTAATGATTGTCTGACTCCTTTTTCCTTTCGCATTAGGCTGTATATCAGAAGCAATGGTCTATTTCTGTTTTCAAAAGATTATACATGTAATGCAAGTGGTCATTTGATTTATTAGTCAAGGTGCTGAAGGTACTATGTAACTTTCCTAGCTATTAATTACATGAACTAAATTACAACACGAATGTAAAGATTCAGTGCTTTATGGTAATGTTTTCTATATATCCTCTTTCTGTTGTAAAAATGACCTTGTAATGTTTAACTGATTGGTGGAAAAAGTATTAAATAACAAATTATCAAATATCTTGATATTTATTTTTACTCTCTTTTTACAATAACTTTAAGCAGCTTCAAATGTTCTGTGAACAGGTGAATCTGCAGCACTTTACAAGTTTCACTTTACGTGAACCACTCAAAGACCGCTGATAAGAGTGCACCATGTGTCCAACACAGAACAATGCGCCACTTGTCACCGTCACCTCGAGCGTTTTGCCATCTGACCTTGATGTAATGTATGACCTGTATTCTGCTCAGTAATCAGTTGATTATATTGATTACTGTACAAATTGATCAATCAACAGATTATTAAATGAATCAAATGAACAGCTATAATAATGCTCATGATGTAAAATTATTGAGCTTCATTCAGTAAGAACAGCACATCATAGATATTTGTGGTAATTCACTCATCTCACGATTCGGTTCAGTTTAAAATAATTTATACAATGCTTAAATCAAGAAAAGTCAAGATTACTTTTAAAACATATGGGCAATTCCATGGAAACACCACCCATACCAATGGGGGAAAATGGTGATTTCAATCTTATTTTAATTTCTCATGCATCATTGGTGGATATTATAAGGATGTCTCAGAGGTCGAAGTCTGCAGGTTTCAAAGCGTTTTGGAGGATTTCCCCTCATTTATAAAAGTGCTGTTTTCACAACTGTCATGTCCGAAACAAAGAGATGTCTCATCTGTAAAGCTGGGTTCTGTGTGAAAATTACAATGAATAAAAAATAAATATGCATGTTCTTTGGAGTGCCAACTCTATATTCTATGCCAATTACTATTTCTGGATTGTGCATTTCAATTCACAGAATTTTTACAAAATGTGGAGAAAACTTGTGTCCATTTTTGTCACATCTGCAATGAAAGTGGATAGTGTTCAAACTAAAGGGGGAATCTGGCATCCTCGCGGTGAGACGGGGCTCCGTGAAGGGCGGGGTAGTGTCTATGGAATGGCCCAGGCATGAGCTGGGGTTCTTGGCGGCCTGTCTTCCCAGGCCCGCGGCAAGTGAGAGGGGAAGGCGGCCCAGCCTCTAGCCCGTCGGCCGTGACGTGTGCTGTTATTCCCCGGCTATTCATTTAATCCGGGGGGTCCGAGGAGTGGGTCCGGCGGCGCATCCACCTCATCCGAACCCTCCCAGATCTGGTCCTGGGCGTGCGAGGATGCCAGTGTGTGCACACATGGAGATTTGAAGCCGGCTCCCCAAGAAGAGGTGCTCTGTGTTTTAAAGACAGCGGTGATGAAGCATTATTCATATCAGGTGTGCTTCATCCACCGCTGTCAGAACGAGACTTATTAATTATGCACCTCTTCTCTCACTCCTGCCCTGAGCCTGGCTGAAGGACGCTCTAAGAGGCGGGGCGACGATGATAAGAGGGATGGGCGGATCATTTCGCCACATCTGGCAATGAGTACTTTAAATATGGTGTTACATTTTACGTTTTTACTGCAAATGTCACGTCCATAAAGCTGGAATTGCCCATATGCAAAACATTTGCTTGTCAATTAAAGGGCTAAATAAACCATCAGATTTACTGGGATTAAGAGTTACTGTAATACATTAAATGTCCATATACATTTAGAATGTTTGATCATGGAATTTTAGTAAGTTGGAAGTGTGTTTCTAATGAAAATAATGTTTGTTTGTTTTTTGTTTTTTTATGTTTTTAAATTTCAGTCATCTCTTAGAATATCTAAAGATTAACAGAAACAGATTTTCCCCTACAAGAGCATTAGAATAGAACAGATTTTGTAGTGTTAAAAAACAACAACAACAACAATAATAATAATAATAATAATAATAATAAAAACATCATAGCTTGGTCCACAATTCAGAAGTCCAGGATTTAAGGTGCCCTTTACTTTTTTTCATTTGTAACAACAGACTTGATCACGGATGGCTCGTCATTGCATAGATATGGTTTCTATAAAACAAACTATGGTGTTTTGTTATGGAAAAAAACAGTAGCCTAAACACATTAAAACCTTATAACTGAACTGCCTTTGCTATAAAAAATAAAAACTAAGTAGACTTCTTCCTTTTATAGTTTTAATATGAATCTACAACATGTCTGTCATATGATACCTGTTACTAAAGTAATGTTGGCGTTGCTACATAATGGTACATATTTTGTTTTCTCGTCTTTTCTCGTCATTGCTGTTTAGATTATCATGGCTGTCTGGCCTTATGAGATGTTTGGCATTCTGCAAAGTGCTTCAAAGTAGATAATTCTTGGTTCAATTCCGGTTTTACTCTGCAATGCACTATTTAGCATTCTGTGCGATCCTGTCAAGCCTGATTTTTGAGGATGCGTGTGAGTCGTGCTGATCTGTACAAATGGGAAGTGCATACATAGCGCTTAAAAAGCACGTTTGGAATAAACCACTAAACGTCTTATAAGAGGGATCCCACACATTAGATCATCTTTTATTATCAAGTAAGTATTTTAGCTAACCAATGCGAAGTGACCATTTATCAAAAGAAAATTGCAGGAAAAGTCTCTGAAAAAAAGTCTCGTTCTGTGGGGCCCCCGGTCTGTCCAGGGTTCTTAGCTCTCCCAAATTATACAGCACCCCCAGAAATTTACACGGCTCTCTGGAATACTTTCCGGTCTCTTTCTACTCAAATAACAAACTATATTAAACTCTAATGTACATATCATGTCCATGAATTCATTTATTTGGCAATTATCAATGGAAAAAGCAGAATAATGTACATTCAACCAGTCATTATTGCAAAGATTAGCTATCCCTTCAACAATGAAGCCGTGCAGACTACTCACATGCAGCACAGTTCTGCACAACTACTAAATTCAATTTGCTGGAATTAATTAAATTGAAATGCAGAAACCTTAATAACAGATTTTAAAAATAAAATAAAAAATTGAGTGTACTTTAAGAAGTTTCCACTTTTTGATTCTTTTGGGAAAAACCATTCAACTCCTCATTTAGAGTAGACAAACAAGCAAACAAAAACAATTTGAGATGTTGGGAACATATTCTACCCCTTTACTCAGAACACAGTGTTTAAATATTTGCATCCATTAATCTCATACATTAATCAATTAATCATAAATTATCATTACTACATTGTCCTCAAAAATATTTGGACACTAAAGCCACATCAAAAACCCCCACACTTTTTAGACAATTTTAATATGACTTATTTTAGATCATTTGAAATTTGTTGGTGTATGCCTTCTAATGCAATTACATTTTTAAGTGTCCACGTTCTCTACATTTTGAGATTGAGTTTTGAGTGAGTGGCATCCTCTTTTGTGTACATGTTACACACTTGGGCAATAGATGGCATTGTTTGCCTTTCAACAAATGCTTGATGAATCAGAAAGTCACCATCTGTCTGTCTTTCTTTTTTTGATATTCATTCCAAAATTCCCATATCTGTGTCTATGAAAATGTGTTTTGAATAATTTTCTTTTGAAACTTGCTTTAGATTTTTCTGGCATAAAAGAAAATACTTTGGTAGCTGTCAAGCCAGATGGAGTTCAGAGGCGTCTGACTGGTGAAGTCATCAAATGCTTTGTGCAGCGAGGATTCCGATTGGTGGGCCTGAAGGTGCTGCAGTTGAGTGATGCATTCATGTTCAATTATTTACTGTATATTTTCTATTCATGTCTGTATTTGTTTGTTACACATGGAGATTTATGCACTTCCTTCGGTTATAAGTGTATGACACACTATTTTTCAGTAGGATCTGCACTGTTGATTTTACACTGTATTAAGCATACAGTGTTGTTTGTGTGTGTTTCTGTATATTGTTCAGGCTCCTGAGGAGTTGTTAGCTCAGCATTATGTGTCACAGCAGAAGAAACCATTTTACTCCAGTCTGCTCCACTACATGACCTCTGGCCCCATAGTTGCCATGGTAAGGAACAATCAAAAAGCTGCGAAATGGTGTTGGAAAGACTATGGCTAAGACTTGTATGATTTCTAACTAGTATGGTAGTATGCTTTTGGCTATGACTAAGTTCACATTAGGACACTACTTTTACTATTTCTACTTAGTAAAATCGTATACTATGGCCAAGATCAGAATAGTATACTACATTTGACTATTTCTGCCATGTATGGTAGTTTGTTCAAGTTGGCTAAGTTTACAATAGCATACTACTTTTATTATTTCTGCTTGGAATGGTTGATTGCTAGTGGCTATGGCAAAGTCCAGAATGGCATACTACTTTTACTATTTCTGCCTAGTATGATAGTATGCTGTTGGCTATAGGCATACAATCATACATCATACAAAATCAAAGAATGAATGGGTGTTACATCATTTCAAACAAATTTGGCCAAAACTAAGGTGTTTTTGAGATTATTTTGGTGCTTTGTAACAGCTTGCCAGCATGAATTTCCAGGAAAACTTTGTACCGACTGCTAAATACCTTCTTACTTTCATTGGTCCATGTCATCAGTAAGTGTGACCTGGAGCTCCACCTACTTTGAGGCCGACAGCTAATCCTGTTTACATTCTTCAGTCAGTCAAGATCATTATCAGTCAAGTCAGGAACACACCGGCATGCAGAGTTATTAGCGAGCTGGTGCAAACATACCTACACATGCATGATTGTTCGCATAGAGACATTTTCCAAGAATATGAAATGCTAATTCTTTTTACTTTTTTTTTAATTTAGTCTACACAAAGAATCAAATTTACTTGAATACTCTTAAGTGCCTATTCACTCTGTTGTTTGAAATGTTTCTTCACTCATGTGTCATCTGCAGCTGAAAGCCATTCGCACATTTGCCTAAAGTGTGATTTTTCTTGTGTTTGTGTTTGTTTTTGTAATTTATGATGACACTGACACAAAGTTTAACCATGGCATATTATAGCTGCATATAGTGTGTTAGCGCATTGGCACCATGAATGCAAAAGGTAAATATTACAAATGACACATTATCTAATGCATACAAACGGTATTATTTTAAATCATCAGCTATTGGTAAAAACAGCTTCTTTTACTGATCTCGTGTGAGTTCTACTCATAAAATGAGGCATGAAGTCATTGATAACACATTTTTGTGTCACATTAGTTAAGGTAGTAGATGTAAGGCCTTATTTTAAGAGTATGCCATATGGTATAGATCAAAATCAGAATCAGAATGAGCTTTATTGCCAAGTATGCTTACACATACAAGGAATTTACAAAAACAGCAGCAAGACATAGATAATAATAAAAAATAAAAAATAATTATACACATACGTTCAGACACACACATACATACATACACACATACACATGGGTAGTGCAAATCTAATACAATCTGTTATGTACAGTGTAAATACAAATCTGTTATGTACAGTGCAAATGTTTTTTATTTTTTTCAGAGGAATGAAATGGCAGAAGAGGTTGAATGTGTTGGATAAATATAAGAAAGACTAAACTGTGTATTGCACATAGTTATTGCTCAGTGGGGCAATTTAACTGTTCATGAGATGGATAGCCTGAGGGAAAAAACTGTTCCTGTGCCTGACGGTTCTGGTGCTCAGAGCTCTGAAGCGTTGGCCAGAAGGCAACAGTTCAAAAAAGTAGTGGGCTGGGTGAGTGGGGTCCAGAGTGATTTTTCCAGCCTTTTTCCTCACTCTGGAGGTGTATGGGGGAGGGGGGGGGTCCAGGGGGCAACCAATAATCCTTTCAGCAGTCCGAACTGTCCTTTGTAGTCTTCTGATGTCTGATTTCGTAGCTGAACCAAACCAGACAGTTATTGAAGTGCAGAGGACAGACTCAATGACCACTGAGTAGAACTGTATCAGCAGCACCTGTGGCAGGTTGAATTTCCTCAGCTGGCGAAGGAAGTACAACTTCTGCTGGGCCTTTTTCACAATGGAGTCAATGTGGGTCTCCCACTTCAGGTCCTGTGAGATGGTAGTGCCCAGGAACCTGAATGACTCTACTGCTGCCACAGTGCTGTTTAGAATGGTGAGGGGGTCAGTGTTGGGGTGTTCCTCCTAAAGTCCACAATCATCTCCACCGTTTTGAGCGTGTTCAGCTCAAGGTTGTTTTGACTGCACCAGACAGCCAGCTGTTTAACATCCCTTCTGTATGCAGACTCATCATCATCTCGGATGAGGCCGTTGACAGTGGTGTCATCTGCAAACTTCAGGAGCTTGACAAAGGGGTCCTTGGCAATGCAGTCATTGGTGTAGAGGGAGAAGAGTAGTGGGAAGAGCACACATCCCTGGGGAGCACCAGTGCTGATTGTACAGGTGCTGGAAATGAGTTTCCCCTGTCTCACAAGCTGCTGCATGTCCGTCAGAAAGCTAGTAATCCACTGACATATAGACATGGGAACAGAGAGTTGGTGTAATTTATTCTGGAGTATAGCTGGGATGATGGTGTTGAAAGCCAAACTGAAGTCCACAAAAAGGATCCTTGCATATGTCCCTGGTCTGTCCAGATGTTGCAGGATATGATGCAATCCCATGTTGACTGCATCATCCACAAACCTGTTTGCTCGATAAGCAAATTGAAGGGGATCTAGAAAGGGTCCAGTGATGTTCTTCAGGTGGGCCAACACCAGGCTCTCAAATGATTTCATGACTACAGACGTCAGGGCGACAGGTTTGTAGTCATTTAGTCCTGTGATTTTTTGTTTCTTTTGGATGGGGATGATAGTGGAACGTTTGAAGCAGCATGGGACTTCACACTACTCCAGTGATCTATTGTAGATCTGTGTGAAGATGGGGGCCAGCTGGATAGCACAGGATCTAAGACATGCAGGTGAAACGCCATCTGGGCCCTGTGCTTTCCTTATCCTTTGTTGTCGAAAGCCGTGGCTCACATCATCTTCACAGATCTTAAGTGCAGGTTGAGTAGCAGGAGGGGGGAGGAGGGGGGTTGCACGAGGTGTTGGTGTTTGTGTGAAGTGAAGGTCAGAGTGGGTGTGGGGTGTGAGACTGGGCCTTTCAAATCTACAGTAGAACACATTCAGGTCGTCAGCCAGTTGTTGGTCCATCACAGGGTTGGGGGCAGGAGTCCTGTAATTCGTAAGTTGTTTCATGCCACTCCACACTGATGCAGGGTCATTAGCTGAAAACTTGTTTTCAGCTTCTCAGAGTATCTTCTTTTAGCCACTCTGATTCCCTTATTCAGTGTGTTCCTGGCCTGATTGTACAAGACTTTATCCCCAACTCTGTAAGAATCCTCTTTGGCCTGACGAAGCTGCCTGAGTTCCACTGTAAACCATGGTTTGTCGTTGTTAACTGTTAAAAAGTCCTAGTAGGAATGCACATATCCTCACAAAAACTGATATATTATGTAACAGTATCTGTGAGCTCGTCCAGATGAGCTTGTGCTACTTCAGCCTGTTATGATAGTTTGCTGTTAGCTATGGCCAAGTTCAGAACAGCATACTACTTTTGCTATTTCTACCTACTAGTATGGTTGTATGCTATGGCTAAGTTTAGAATAGCCTACTACAATGCTACGTTTGCTATTTCTGCCTACCTAGTATGGTTGTATGCAATGTCTAAGTTCAGAATAGCCTACTACAATGCTACGTTTGCTATTTCTACCTACTAATATGGTTGTATGCTATGGCTAAGTTCAGAATAGCCTACTGCAATACTACTTGTGCTATTTCTGCCTTTATGGTATTATGCTGTTGGCAATGGCTAAGTTCAGAATAGCATACTATGTTTACTATTTCTGTCTATTATACAGTAGTAATAAGCTATTGGCTAATTTCAGAATAGCATACTACTCTTCCTGCCTAATATGGGAGTATACTATTGGCTAAGAGTAGAAAAACATACTACCATACTACTTTACCTTTTTCTTCCTAGTATTATAGTATGCTATTAGCTAAGTTAAGAATAGCGTACTACCATAGTATTTTTACTATTTCTGCCTGTTTTTGGTCATGTGCTGTTGGCTATGGCTAAGTTCAGAATAGATCACTACCATGCTATCCTTAGTATTTCTGCCTAGTATATGTTAGTAGAACAGGCTGTAGGACTCAGTGTGTGGGCCAGATAGTTTTGGAGGTGGTTAGTAGTAGGTAGAGTGGGCCAACCTCATGCAAGGCCTGTAGATGTTATTCTGAACACAGCAACTCTAATTTCCCTCCTTTAGAAAAAGAAAAGTCCCCTTCCTTTAACTTCTCCATGTGCTCTGCTCCAAATAATGTCAAATGTAAAAACTGTTCTAAACCTGAAAAGAGGAAGCATGATCCTAAATAATGATTAATCAAATTTGAATCAATCCCAAAGTGTCCTCTACGAATGCTAGCCCAACAATCAAGACAACATTGCAAAGTCATATATTGTCATCAAGACAAAGTTAGTAAGTTAGTTTGTTTGCAGGTGTGGGAGGGGCATAATGTAGTGAGGTCATCACGCATGCTGGTGGGCGACACTGACCCTGCTGAAGCTGCACCTGGAACTATCAAAGGAGATTTCAGTGTTCATATCAGCAGGTATACACACAATCACACACACAAACAGTTTTAGATTTCTGTTTGAGGTTGCATGAAAAAAATTGTTGCATGGCTAATTATTGGCATTAAAACCTTTTGAGTAGCGTTACGGAAATGGTTTAACTTTCATAATTGTTAAATTCATGTTTAGGAATGTCATCCATGCATCTGTTACTAGTGAAGGAGCACAGAAGGAGATCTTGTTGTGCTTCTAGCACTCTGAGCTGATTGACTATGAGGGATGTGATCATAAAAACATTTACCATCTATGAGACTGAGATTCATATTTAGAAAAGTGCAGTGACTGCATGTGTAATATGTATCTATGTATGTTAAACTGCTGTGGTATGTGGCCACACTCGGCTGGAGATGCAGGATGATTTCGTTACAATTTTTTAAAGCACATAAATACTGATTTGCAAACAGTTTCTGACTGTAGGTCAACAAATGTTACAAATAGCAAATAGTATTATTTGTATATACAACATAATATTTTTCATCATTTCAATAATTGAATGTAAATAGATTCAAATGTTCTATTTTATATAATAGTTCATATATTGAAAAGAAAAATAGTTGTGAATGTTTTTAAATATGAAGGGCAAAGTCTTATCATTTTTCTTTGACACACAAGTACTAGTCAAAAGTGACTAATTAGTTTGATGATGGTATTTATTAATTGTTTTTGAAATGCAATGTAATTTTGATGCTGTTGGTCCTACAGTTTTCCAAACTGACAAGTAATTTTAAACTAAACACGAACAATAAGGTGCTAGACATGAACAAATGTCCTCCCACACAATGCTGACAGCAGTACAATTAATTCCCTTTATTATAAACACTGATTCAGTGCCTTGCTCTTCCTCTAACAATGACAAAAATGGCCTTTCTTTGATATGTTTATATTTGCCTTTTAGCAGATCCCTAACATTCCCTTAAAAATATGCACTATAACTCGTTTGTTATTTAATCAAAAAAATTGAACTAATAATGAAAGACTGTCTAATATTGGAATAAATCTCTTTAAATACTTTGTGGTTTGTTGCATGCATATTTCTGTTTAGCCTATTTCACATCTTTATTTGCCACCTATCAAGGGGGTTTGTAAGATGTCATGAATGAATGAATGATATACTTATATAGTGCTTTTCTGACTCTACACTCAAAGTGCTTTTCATAGTGAACCTGGGGTTCTCCTCAACCTCCACCAGTGTGCAGCATCCACCTGGATGATGCGACGGCAGCCATAGTGTGCCAGAACACACACACCAGCTATCAGTCATGGGATGTTATATACAGAAAATGTTAGAATTACATGGCAATTATACATGATATAGATACACGTTTAACAAGATGTACATCATCCAATAAAAACTTAAAGCATGATAAACCAGTGAGCAACAAATTCATATTAGTGTGATCAATAAAAATAAAATAAATAAATAATAATAATTTCCTGTTAATGACGTATGTTTCTTCTCTGAATAAATGCACATTTGTTTCAGGCATTGATGGATGTAAATATCTGCTAAAGTAGTTTCGTTCCAACACTGCTGTAGTGTTAACTATAAAAACATTGAGTTGTAAACTTTAGACAATGACGATGAGGTAGTACCACGGTGATGCTGCATTTACACCTCAAATGTACATTTTCAATAATTCAGTGTTTGGAGTCTGCATATACCGATGCTACCACCAATACGGCTTTATGTTTGCAATGCATAAAACATGGATGGAATCACTGAAACCAGTCATAAAAATCCCACAGTTTTAATGACCTCTTGTGTGTTTTTGCTTAAATATTACAACCTTGTGGCACAAAATGTCATGGAAAATTGTGCCTTGAAAAGAGTGGGAACCCTGTAACAGATACACTTAGAAGTTATCTGAGTAAAATTATATCTGACAGGTCGTATTGTGGTAGGAAACGGTTCTCGTGAAACTATAGCTTGTGTCCTACACAAGGTGTGAATGAGTCATTTAACTGACATTAGCTAATTGGTCGAGAGATGCATATATCTTGAATATCGATCTTAAAATTTCCACATTGACCACTTCCTATATAGAAAAGAGTTATAAAAATGCTAAAACATTCAACAGAAATCATCTGAAGGCATCTTTACTCCTGGAAAGGTCAGTTAAGAGTTTTTGTCTCTCAGTAAGATTTTAACTGATAACTCAGAGCAGTATTAGTTCTCAGGTAATGTTTGGGATAGAGAAAAGAACAATATAACACTTACATGACCATAACGCAGCCGTTTAGTTGCATATTTGACAGAATTTTGCTATCTGCTTTTGTAAAGTATAAAATTGCACAAGTCTTCAAGTCTAGATTTTGGATTTGTGAAACTATTGTATTTTATGTTGTCTGTCAGCATCTGCAGTATATTACTCTATAATACTTGATCTCCATTGGCTGTAATTCAGAGGAATTTTCACTGAATCAGGATGCAGAATATTGCAGCTCTTATTCTCTTAATTGCTCAAGTTGCCCTCAGACAAGTAAGCTTGCATTCTGAGTTTTCCTATTACAGACTGAATGCACATAAGTATTCATGTACAGTATATTCATATTAATACTGATGATAAAGTTATCATTACTTCCTCTTGCTACAGGACCGAGTGGCTGTTAAAGGACAGACATATCCATTGGATATGGCACCAAATTCTGTTGATGACCAATATTGTGGTTGTAGAAAGAACATGTCAAATCTGGTGTCGACAGTATTTCTAGAGAATGAAACCTCTGGGAATTCTACATTTGCAACAGCTTGGACAAAAGGTGTAATAAAGGCCAAAGCACCTGAAGATAACTTGACCATGAACCATTCAGTTGCTATTTATGTGTACACTGGTAACAATGTATATAAGGATTTCAATGACGCTACTCGTAGTGATAAACAGAAATACATAAACAAGACATATGCATGGTATTCACTTCAGTTTTTGTTAACAGAAGCAATACAGATTCTGAGGGAAACACAAAAGAAATGCCAAAAAACATATCGTCGTACTAAAGTTGAATTTGACAAGGATGTTCTGAACAAAGAGGTTCGTTTTGGCTCATTTGCATCCTCTTCTCTCAATCGAAAAACGAGTTTTGGAAATGTATCTTGTTTTGAAATTGAAACTTGTGAAGGTGCTTATGTGGCAAAATATTCTGTGTATCCTGGTGAGGAAGAGGTGCTGATTCCTCCATATGAGAAGTTTAATGTCACTGCTATCAAGAAAAGATGTGAGGAAGGTGCCTGGTGTGACACTGTGTATAAGCTGAAAAGTTCTGGAACAGAAAGTAACCTGAACTGTATTGTGGCATCACTGGCACCATGAGTTTGAGAAAGAGGTGACCTAAACTGTCCAGCTGCATCAGTCGAGTCCCAGATGTCTATCTTTCTTGTTCACAAGCTTTTGCATCTCTATTCATTGATTTTTGCTTTTCTTAAATGTGATTCAATTATAACATGTCATCAACTTGATTCTGAACTTGTGACCGCACATCAGTTGAATTCAACATTAATGTGCCAGTTTAATGCATTGTTTGGCAATAAAATATATTACTAAGCAGAAGAATTGTTTGTAAATTATTATTAATAATAAATGTAATTGCTTATTGAACACGTCGCTGCCCTTGTTTGAACATTGCAGTGGTTTCAATAGAGTTGAGGGGTTTTCAGCACATAAATGTGGTAAAATTCAAGGGCATAATTTTGTATGAAAGTTGGTAGGGACATATTGCAAGGATAATATTCAAAATATTGATATTAAGAAAATGCGAGAACGTCAGTCTGGTAATATAGGCAAAAGAACATAATTACCTCATATAACATCTTATTTCTTATTTCTCTGCCCAGCATGTTAAATATTAGCCTTTTTTTATTTTAAGAATTTCTCAAGAATAAACATCAGCCCTCTGGAGTCGAGGGAGGTGCCAGCATGATCACTTAGATTTTTTTCTATAACAACAGCAACGATTTAAAATACTCTGTCATTTATGGTCATACAGATAAGAGGAAGACAGTAGTGCTGTCAAATTAAAATTCTAATTTCGAATATTCGTTGAATTTAAGGGGAAAAAAATGCACATTCGAATGCTAAAACTGTGTATTCGAATTTTGAAATTGTGCCAAGCACTGACAATGACTTCAAATCGGTCACTTTCTTACACTAAAAAAGGCTAGACACAGTGCAACAAATACAGTTTAACAGAAATCAAGTGTCTCAATATGCTTTTTAAGTTTATTTTTAATTAGATATAGCATCTAAAAAACACGTGACACTGAATAAACAAAAACAAAGTGAAACAAAGATGTTCGCCTAGCGTGCGTTTAAAACAAATGGATGGTTGCAAAAGCGTTTGGTGTGAACAACCCCTTACAGCTGGTAGAGGTCTTTGGTTGTTGTGTCTTACTCTCTTATAAGCGTCTCTCAAATTAAGCAATGTTTTATTTAAATGCTTTGTCAGGAAAGATGTTCAACTTGGAAAGTGTTTCGAGATCCTCATGTTCGGTTCCAGTCCATTTATGCATGTCTCTTTGGACAATGTATGCTGACAATTGTTTACTACTATTTGTGCTTTTTAGGAATGTGGCTGCACGAGTGACCATGTGCCGATGTCCTGAAAATATATGCTACCTATCAGGATGAGCTACCAACGCTATAATCGCATAGATTTGGGGTTAGCAACATGATCACACATAAAGTCGGCATGATGTTTCCGATAGTTTCGGTACCCTAGGATCGGCGACTGTGTGCCGACGCACTGACATGCAGCATTCTTATCAGACATCTTTGCAGTTGTTTCAATGTGTTTCCATTTCCACCTGGCGCGATTGGCAGCGCATTGCCTCAGCTGTGTGGGAGACTAAGGTTCAAAGCCAGGCAGCAATCACATTTGAATAATCAGTGACAAGCATGATTTGGAGGTTTCACTTTTCCCTCTAACATTACTTTTTTACTACATTAATGGTTAAGGTAAGGTTTGGGTTTGGGTTGGGGGATAGAATCTATAAATGTATGCTTTTCTCTTCATTGTATAACGTCCTGTAAAGCTGAAAGCAACTTGCTTCACTACTAGCTTTTGGCGACCTCTCCTGGACATAAATGGAGCTCACACATGCCCATATGCCCTACAACACTTACCGTTTTGGCCACTGGGGGCAGTGCTTCAAAATTTTGGTCAACGTATACTGATTTTGAATAAAGAAATGTCAGTCTACTCTATCCGATTTCACTGTGAGATCAGGCAGGGTTAGGGGTAGGGTTATGGCTTAGTATAGCCTCACACCATATAACACTACATGATAGTTATGCTGGAGGCACATACTGATAGGTATTATCTGCCTGACAAGATGTGCTACCTAGGTTTTTTAACACTTTTCATGCTGTTGTAGTACATACCGACAGGTACTCTCATGCCTCTTGACTTGTGCTACCCGTGTTTTTTTAACTTGACAAATCACTGTTTTTACTTCTGGTAGCACATCCTGAGCAGGAAACACAGATTGTCAGAACACCGGTTCCAGGAACTGAGCTGACCTCCGATGCCAGGAATATTGCCACTGCCAGTCTTCGGATTTGCATGTATTGCAAATGGCAAGAAGTAGCAAACACCTTGCAAATGCCAGGCGTGTGACATTCACTTGTGTCTTCTGTTGAACAGGGACTGTTTCAAGGCATGGCACAAATCTGTGTGACTGTTAAAATCTGTGTGCTCAGAAATGTGCCTTTGACCCACATTATTAATATTTTGATTATTTTGTGCACTTTGTTGGAAATAAACTACCAAAAAAATCTGTGTGCTCAAAAATGTTCCTTTGACCCTCATTAATTATATTTTATTATATTGTGCACTTTTTTGTAAATAAACTACAAAAAAATCTTTATTTTAGTGTCCTCACATTCTTTTTGTTTCCTCACAGTGTCATTCCACATAGGTAGCCCCATTAGGGGGTGGGCCCTTGTCACCCTAGGTGTGGAGTACATCAATATTTATGACCATTGACTCCCTTGCATACAGCCTTTCTAAAACAAAAGGTGTCATACAAAAGTAAAGTCAATGTTGTGTTTTATGTGAATAAATGGACATGATGGTTTTTACAACATTTACTTAATTTACTTAATTAAAATGAGCTAATGCAACATAATTCTTGAACATTTTGCCACAACTTAATTTCATAGCATGCATCCTCGTTTCCTCGCTCCTCCATCCTCGAGCCCGTGACCAGGAAATCGATCAAAGTCTGCCATCATGAAGGACATATCAATTCTCTAAATGAACCGCAAGGAGGCAAGGACGGAGGAAGCTTACTGAGGATGCTTGAACGAGGAAACTCAGGAGCTTCCTATCCAGAAGATTTTTTAGTCAAAGCACCTGACGCACATAAATTGTCCTCCGCCTTCACATCTGACACAACAGTTTTAATTCATGTTTCACCTCTGTGGTTTAAATAAACCATAATTGTCACATCCTTTATTTAAATGTTTTTTTTTTTTTTTAATAAAAAAAAAAAAAAAATTATTTAATTAATTTTATTTATCACACATTATACATATACAGTGACATTCTTTTTTTTTTTCCACATATCCCAGCTAAGCTGGGGTCAGAGTGCAGGGTCAGCCATGTTACAGCACCCCTGGAGCAGATAGGGTCAAGGGCCTTGCCCAGAGCCTTAACCACTGAGCCACCACTGCCATGTGCATATTGAATTATTTTGTTTTATTATGAATATATTAATAAATAAAATTTCAATAACATAACGGCAAGCACGCCGAGCTGCTGTCCGAAGTCACACTTGAGAAAGCAGGACATTTCATGCTTCGATTCCTCTGTGCTCATTTCCTTTCCTTCCATCCTTTTCTCGTTTCCTTAGAGGGTGAAGCAAGGAAACGAGGATGCACAATTTAAAAAATGAGAAGCACCTCAGATGTACATTTGCTGCTCGGTTACCAGCATGCGCTGCGGCATGAGTAAAATTATGAATTAGTCTATGTTCAGACTGCAGGCAAATTGGATTTTTTCTCAAATCAGATCTTTTCAGACAGACTGTCCGCACTAATTGCAAGTGATCAAATCAGATTTGCGCGTTCAGACATAACCAACCTATCTGCATGGGTTGCTTTGGTAATGACGTAGGCGTACCCACATGACGATGCTTTCAAAACAAATGCGGGAGAAATGGAGGTGCATCATCTCGCTCTCCAAATAAGCGCCCTGTCCAGTCGCGGTGCAGAACTCCTCCGTCGCACAAGAAAAACTCAGCGACGGAGGAGACTGGTAAATATTGTGATGTTCTGTGCTGCAGTCACCGATTTTCGACGTCATCACAGTATGTCACGTTAAGAGTGACGCAAAAGACACTTTGAAATCCGATTTGAGCAGCCAGAGCGTCTGGACTGAGACACATCTGTAAAAATCTGATTTCAATCGTATTTGAAACCACCTCCCAATGTGGTTTGAATCAGATTCGGAAAAATCAGATTTCATGTGGTTTTTTGCTGTCCAGACTATCAAAAACTCATCTGGATACAATCAGGATATGCAAAAAATCTGATTTTTAGTGGCAGTCTGGACAAGGCCTAGTGTTTTAATATTTACTGATTATTTCTGTATTTGCACTGGTGGTGTTGTGTTTGTTGCTCTTTTGAGTTGTGTGTCATGTGATATTGGCCTATAGTGCATCTCTTTCAGTTGTTAAGTGTCACCGTCATTGTGGTTTGTGGATTGGATGTTAAAGGTTTAGTTCACACAAATGTGAAAATTATTTTATCATTTACTCACCCTCATGCTAGGGATGGGCGATATCACATATTTTCTTTTCGATCCGATACCAAGTACTTTTAGGCCAATATCGCCGATCTCAATACCAATGCTGATACCTCTATTAAATTGAATTTGATAAAAAATGCGTAACTTAAATTATTTCTTAATTTTTTTTGTTATATATGTATAGGCCTAAACAGAAAATTATTTGGCTGCTTTGTTTACCCTAAAAATTCCGAGTATAAGCCACATATAAAACCTCAAAATTAACCATAGATATTATTATATGGTTACTATTATTAAAACCAAGTTACCAATATGGATACTACAGTAATGCTGTGGTAAAACCATGGTTAATTGTATAAATACCTTGCTTTCTGCCAAAAAGAGAAGAACTACTTTCGTAACCTCTGTTCCCTGATGGAGGGAACAAGACGTTGTGTCAATGTATGCAGGAGCCCCAAACACCTCTGATTTTGAAAAAAGGCCAATGGGAATTTGCATGCCACTCCCCCGAACTGGCTCGCAACCACTCATTCAGGTTTTGTGCTGATGAGCCGAGACAAGGTCCCGGCCATTTCAGCTGGTAGTTCAGTATTGTGGCAAGAGGGACACAACGTCTCGTTCCCTCCATCAGGGAATGGAGGTTACGAAAGTAACCAGGATGTTCCCTATCTGTCACTCACTCAACGTTGTCAATGTAGTGACACTAGGGGTCCCTATACGAAACGCCACAATAAGCTGAACTGTGTTACGTGGACTGGCGGTACAAGATGGGCAGACCGCTGAGTGCCTCGTAGCCAGCACACCAGGCCTTCACGTAACCTCCCCCAACGTTCTTATGAGCGTCTAATGGCTCTTTGGGAACAAGTCGACTTGCCCAACAAATAGGGACAGGCTAGCCCAGCCGTGGCCTCTTTTCCTCTTTTTTCTCCCCAAAAAGAGTGGAATAAGTGTCTACATCGGGGGGGGGGGGGTAGACACCACGGAGACCACACCCCACCCGGAGGAGGGGGCATTTCGAGTGGAAACATGTTACATGGACTTACCGAGTCTTGTTGGAAGTATGTCATGTGGAGAAGTCTCATGGTAGATCCTACCCAAGAGGGGAGGAACTCTACACACACGGTGACCGGGGGCAGAGGACCCTCTGCCCAAGGAAGACGCAGTTTACCAACAGGGAAACGATTTAGTGGCAGATATATCACATGGGTTCACCTATGAGGAACCAGCTCATGTGGAGCACCTACCCCAGTACAGGGCTTAGTTAGCATATGTACTGGGCTGGCAGCGAGTTTCTCTGCAAACTCGTCTGCCACAGGGCTAAGGAGGAAAGTCATCCAGGGATCACAACTTGTGAACACGACTGGGAGTCAAAGCACATGTCTTCACCTCAGGGGAGGGGAAAGGCACTATGCCCAAGTGATACACCCAGCCAGCTGTCCCGGAACATACCTGCTCGTACCTTACAATACACAGGACGAGACTGGCTCAACCCGGAGATTGTAGAACCTCGCAAAGGTGTTGGGTGTTGCCCAGCCCGCTGCTCTGCAGATGTCCCACGGGGAGGCACGTCCTGAGCATGATATGCCATCACGATGGTGTCAATGACCCAATGGGCGATCCTCTGTTTGGAGACAGCGCTCCCTTTCTGCTGTCCGCCAAAGCAGACAAAGAGCTGCTTGGAACTTCTAAAGCTCTGCATGCCATCCAAATAGATGCGTAAAGCATGCACCGGACACAGCAATGCCAAGGCTGGGTCTGCTTCCTCCCGGGGCAGTGCTTGCAGGTTCACCTCCTGATCCCTAAATGGGGTTGTGGGAACTTTGGGCACATAGCCCTGTTGGGGTGTCAGGATCACATGAGAGTAGGTCCTCTACCCTCTTGATGGAAGTGAGTGCAGTCAGGAGGGCAGTCTTCAAAGAGAGTGCCTTAAGCTCAACTGACTCCAGGGGCTCGAAGGGAGCTCCCCGTAGACCCCGAAGGACTATAGAGAGGTCCCACGAGGGGATGAGGCACGGTCTGGAGGGATTCAACCTCCTAGTGCCTCTCAGGAACCTGATGATCAAGTCGTGCTTCCCCAAATACTTACCATCTACTGCATTGTGATGCGCCGAAATGGCGGCTAAATACACCTTCAAGGTGGAGGGGGACAGCCGCCCCTCCAGCCTCTCCTGCAGGAAGGAAAGCACCGATCTGACTGCGCATCTCTGGGGGTCTTCACATCGGGAAGAACACCACTTAGTGAACAGACACCACTTCAAGGCGTACAGGCACCTTGTAGAGGGAGCCCTAGCCTGAGTGATCGTGTCTACCACCGCGGGTGGTAGGCCACTTAGGTCTTCCACGTCCCGTCCAAGGGCCAGATGTGGAGATTCCAGAGGTCTGGTCATGGGTGCCAGATGGTGCCCCGTCCCTGAGAAAGAAGGTCCTTCCTCAGGGGAATTCGCACGTACTGGCGGGTGGGGCCTCACGGTGGGGCGGAGCCTAAGGTGCCATGTCGAGGGGGCTTGAGCCCCGTGGCCGTGCTGAGTCCAGGGACATCGACGCACTTACCTGGCTCCTGATACCCACCATAAGATTGGCCGGGGAGGGGGGAGGAGGAATATCGTCCCCGCAGTCCGTTGTAACCAACCCGGTGTGGGCGTTCGTGCCACAGCTGGGCGCGCAGGGGTGGGGGGCCTGCTGCTGGAGTGCCAAACCTGCTGAAATGGGACGGTGGACGATGGTCATGACAACGGCCGCGCGCACTGGATATGTGACCCAGGGAACAAGAAAACCACTTTTTTGTTGAACTTTTGGGTACAGCAGCCTCTTGGGCATGCGGTAAAATAAAATGGAACAAAATATTCTCCTCCTGGCCCTCCACCGGGGGATGGAGTGGTCTGTCCACCAGCTCCAGAGTACCGAGTCTCCTTGTCCCTGGGTCGCCCATCTCAGGGGCGCTTCGAAGCCTTCTTCGGGTTCTTGACAGCCGGCTGTGAGACGGGTGGCATCTGCTTCCTGCGGTGGGCTCCACATCGGGGCTGGGCCGCGGGGGTGGGCTGATGCGGAGCCGGTGTTGTTGCTGCAGGAGGACACCCTTGGTGACAAGCAGACGGGGTGTGGGGTCTTGAGCCACACCGGGGCAGGATGTGTTGAATAGCCTCCGTCTGCTGTTTCACCGCCCAGAACTGCTGGGCAAAGCCCTCGATGGTGTCGCCGAACAGGCCAACCTGGGAAATGGGGGCGTCAAGGACCCGCGCCTTGTCAGTCTCTCTCATCTCGACCAGGTTGAGCCAAAGGTGCCGCTCCTGGACCACCAGGGTGGACATCGCCTGCCCGAGAGACCGCGCCGTGACCTTCGTTGCCCGGAGAGTGAGATCGGTCACCGAGCGCAGTTCCTGCATCAATCCCGGGTCAGAACTACCCTTGAGCAGCTCTTTTAGCGCCTTGGCTTGGTGTACCTGCAGGAGAGCCATGGCTTGCAGAGCTGAGGCGGCTTGTCCAGCGGCACCATAGGCCTTAGCCGTCAGAGATGACGTAAACCTACAAGCCCTGGATGGGCGCTTCGGGCGCCCACGCCAGGTGGCGGCGCTCTGCGGGCACAAGTGCACCGCGAGCGCCTTATCCACCTGGGGGATCACCGAATACCCCCTGGCCGATCCACCATCAAGGGTAGTGAGAGCGGGGGAGCTGAAAGATCGGGATCGGGTAGTAAAAGGTGCCCCCCATGATCTCGTCAGCTCCTCATGCACCTCCAGGAAGAAAGGGACTGGGACTGAGCCGGCGCTTTGGGCCCAGGAACCAATCATCGAGCCACAAGGGTTCAGGGGACGCTCGCGGCCACCCGGGAAAGCATGTCCGTCAGCTCCGCGTCGGCCTGAGACCAGTCAACCATACCCGAAGGAGGAAGCCCAGCCGAAGCCTCCGCGTCAGACTGGACAAGTCCGCTTTCCGCTGCTGCGATTGAGAGCTTATCATCTTCCCAGGCTCTGAATAAGAGGTCGAACTCACCTTGAGATGAGCCGGCACTCTCCCGATCAGGGCAAGGGAGCGTGATGAGGAATGGGAGGTCCGTGGGTGGTTACCCGGCAGAGGTGCTCCCATTGAAGTCCCCAAATTGCCCCCAGTGCTAACCAACGTGGCCTCATACCCGTAGGTAGAAGGACCGAGGCGGGGAACCGCTGGGGTGGCTTGCCCTCTTACGAAGGAAAGCTGCGACCGCAGTGTTGCCATAGTCATGTTCTCGCAATGAGGACATGACCTATCCACGAACGATGTCTCCAAGTGGGCAGCGCCCAGACACGTAAGACAGTGATTGTGGCCGACAGAAGCAGAGAGATAACGACCGCAACCAGGAAAAATACACAAACGGAAGGGCATCTTTAAAAAGACGTTCCGTGAGTGCCACCTGTTAGGAAATATACTCTTTTAGAATATACTCTTTTTTTTTTTGTTCTGCCGAAGCGCCCAGGAGCATTCTCTGCACTCCACGGGTGCAGAGGGGAAGAAGCCGCTGAAATGTGCTGAAGATCCAGCAGTTTGAGGTGAATATTGGAAGGACTGACTTCAGTGCACTGAAAAAAAAACTTCAGAATCGATATTTTTATGTGAGGATCGATATTCTTGATACCACATCAGAATCGGAAGTATCGATACTTTAGTATTAATCCGCCCATCCCTACCTCATGCCACTCCAGATGTGTATGATTTTCTTTCTTCTGCAGAACACAAATTGAGATTTTTTGGAAATATCTGAACTTTGAAGCTCCAAAAAGAGCATAAAGGCAGCATAAAGGTAATCCACCATTCACTTGCATTGAATGAACCGAGTTAAATGCAAAACAGATCTAGCGTATATGAAAGATTAGTGGTTAAATAGCATTTAGATACGGTGCACATGTGATGCGATGCAGCCTACGTCATCCAATAAAACTAAAGGAAATCATGATCAACCAAAGAGCAACAAATATCTATGTGGTCAGTTAACAAAAATATTGCAACTTATTGGAAATTGTGTATTGTGAATGTGCACTGCGTCCCTAAACAAGTAAAGTGTCATTACTCCATGTTCCTACAGGAGAAAACAGTGAGCTGTTAAAGGCCCTAAAGGACCTATACCTGTATTTCCACTGGATATGGCACTGAATTCTGTTGATGGTCAGTATGAGGGTTGTACAGAGAACATGCCAGACCTGGTGAATACAGTATTTCTACAGAAAGAAACCTCTGAGGATTCTACATTTGCAGAAGCTTGAAAGAAGATGTATGGAATGGCAAGAAACCAGATGGTAACTAAACTACCTGATGCACTTACACAAATTCTCTGGCACAACTTCCAATAATGGTGTTCATCTACAGTACTGTGCAAAAGTCTGCACATAAGATGTTTCCCAAAAACATTTGTCTTAAGATGGTTATTTATATCTGCTACATTAGTGTGTCAATAGGAAATATACATTTTATACTCCCAAACATTCCTTTTGCAAATAGAATAGAATAGAATAGAAGAACATGGTTTATGGCAGGGTTCCCCAATTAGTTTTCACCAAGGGCCAAATTCTGTCAACAATACAAAGCCAAGGGCCACCACCCTCAATGTTATGACAAAGTGTTTGTACTGCTGCTATTATACTTACTATTATATTATACTTATTATTGTTTTTATTATAATGCTATTGTTGTTTTTATTATTAAAATAGTCACGTCATAAATATTCATATATTTTATCAGTTCTTTTTCTCAGTATAAGAAGCCTGTTTTATTTATTCAAACAATTATGAAAATTTTGTTTGCATACAGATACACAAAACTACTACAACTTTGCCTGTTGAAAAAACAAATAAACAAAAAACTTTATTGAACAATCTGGATGCTATGTTAAGAAATATCTTGGTAACGCTTTACAATATGGGTGCAATAATATGCATTAATTCATGCTTAACTAATGCACAGATAATATTGAGTTAATGTATGACTCATGATTAACTAAGCCATTTATTAATGATTGCCACATCAGCAACTAATAAAGAGTCTGTCTGATTAAAATATTAAGTCATATATGAATTGCTATTAATTAAATGTGTCATCGTGGATTAATTCCCTAACAACTTATTATATGAACTAATAGTGTTAATTAATGTGTTAATTACCACAATGAGCTGAAGCCATGTATTTGAACTAATACCTGGGAGATATGGGCAGCAAGGAACCGTGTCTTGTCGGCCTCACCCATCTCGACCAGGTTGAGCCAAAGGTGGTGCTCCTGGACCACTAATGTGGACATCACCTGCCCGAGAGACCGCGCGTGACCTTTGTCGTCCGGAGAGCGAGGTCAGTTGCCGAGCACAGTTCCTGCATCAGATCTGGGGCTGAACTAC
This sequence comes from Myxocyprinus asiaticus, assembly GCF_019703515.2. NCBI lineage: Eukaryota > Metazoa > Chordata > Actinopteri > Cypriniformes > Catostomidae > Myxocyprinus > Myxocyprinus asiaticus. The sequence goes on along the minus strand of NC_059356.1, from coordinate 45,543,622 downwards.
CCTCGTGCAGTTCTTTTTGTGCCTTGGATTGGTGGACCTGCAGGAGAGCCATGGCGTGCAGGGCAAAGGCGGCTTGTCCAGCAGCACTGTAGGCTTTGGCCGTGAATCTACACGGCTTGGACAGGAGCTTTGGGTGTCCGTGCCAGGTGGCGGCGCTCTGCAGGCATAGGTGTACCGCGAGCGTCTTATCCACCGGGGGAATCGCCGTATAGCCCCTGGCCGCCCTGCCATCGGTAGTGAGGGCGGGGGAACTGAGAAATCGGGACCGGGTAGTAAAAGGTGCCTCCCATGATTTTGTCAGCTCCTCGTGCACTTCCGGGAAGAAAGGCACTGGAGCGGGGTGTGACTGCTTTGAGCGGCGGCGCGAGCCCAGGGACCAATCATTGAACCGCGAGTGTTCGGGGCAGAGCAGATGGTTCCACTCTAGCCCGACATTCGCGGCCGCCCGGGAAAGCATGTCCGTCATTCCCGCATCAGCCTGCGACTGGGCAATCGTCCCCGAATGGGGGAGCCCAGCTGAGGCTTCTGCGTCAAGAAAGAAGTAGTAGGCAGGCAGCAATGGGTCAAAACAGGGTAAACAGTCCAGGATCATACACAGATAATTCAAAAACTCAGAGAACGCTTAGAAATGTCAGCTAGGGCAAAACAAGACTTCACAATGACAGCAAGTGAGAGTGAGACTTAAATAGCTGCATGAATTGGAAACAGGTGAACAGGTAATCATTGCCAGTTACGGGGATTATGGGAAATGGAGTCCAGAGAGTTAAAGTCAATCCCCAGGTGATGGAGACCTCTGGTGGTGAGTGGGAGGAACAACAAAGGCAGGATTCAAGACACATGGAGATGATCTGAACCTGAGGATGTAATTTTTATTAAATTTCACATCTTTACAAAAAGAGCTATATGTCTACATACTATACATTGTTCTTACAGGGTAAGTTTGACCTGTTAATATAATACTTATGAGAAAGCTGTAAAATAGTAAAACAGTTCATAATGTTATTCAGACATACACTCAAACTCATAATTGCACACACACACACACCACACACATTTTCAATAACAAACACACACAGAGCCACACACAAACAAACACACACATATACATGCACACAATACATACTGTACATACACACACACACCCGCCCAAACACAAACACGCAAAAACATTAAAAACTTTGCTCAGTTATCAACATCTCTCACTCATTCTCTTTCACAAACAAACTCATACTCACAAACATACATCCATAAACACTTACTGACAACAGACACAAATGCTTGTTTATTTGTTCAAGAGTTCATGTTAATTCACTGTTCATTAAACTGTTTTTCAGGTTCACATGAGATTTAATAAGCATATAAACACACCTGTTTGAAAATAAAAATGTTGAACAAATGCAAATTACATTTATTTTGAGCAAAAAAATTAAAATAAAAAATAAAATGACTCATTGTTTTTGATTTTCATAAAATGACATCAACTCAAAACAACAGAATTGTAATTATAATTAATATCTTAAGTAATAAATGTTTGATTTATCATACATAAAATGAGTGAAATATGAACTAGGAAATTAGTAATTAGTAGGTTGATGATTTATGATCAGTTGTTGGGGGGAAAATTGGTTGTAACTATAATTAATCAAGGAGGGTCAATTCGACCCTGTAAGTACAACAGTGGCAACTGATTGCTAAAACCAAGGAAGGGTTAAAAAGACACTGCAGTACAAGTTTTAAAAACTGAAACCAACAAAACCGAAATATGACCCAACAGGCCCATTCCAGCATTCGGGTATGAAAACTAACTGCAGCATTTTCATAGCGTAATACCTGAATACAAGCTTAAATATTAAGCCAGTTTTATGTTTGTTTTGGACAAGACAATTTTGTTATAGATTTATAAGCTCTGAGAACAAAGCAATCACCCATCACCATTTCATCCTAATAGCCAATCATTAACATTAAATGCAGTCATATTGAAATGCAGTTCTAAATACAATACATCCCGTAAAGATGAAGTTAAAAGGCAGTTGCATTTTTCAGAATTTGCCTCTTTACACACACAGAGGTTTCACTTTGATATCGATTCCCACATTGTTTTAATTTAACATGATGTCTAGTAATCGATGGCACAATTTAAATGACATTTTCACATTCTTCACTTCCAACACAGTGAAGTCCCATGGGTGAAATATTAACTATGACTATTGGTTATTGTATTTAAATGAGGTGTGAACATGTTCATAGAGCCGACTGTTCAACAGAAATCATCTGAAGGCACCTTTAATCCTGAAAAGGTCAGTTAAGTGATTTTAGTCGATAACTCCTAGATATTCTCATGCAGGTAATGTTTGGGTTAATGAACAGAACATTGTAACAGTTCTATGTGCACATCACAGGTTTAGTTGCACTGTTGCAAATCTTATGTGCACATATTCCAATTCAATCTTCGATTTTGGATTTGAAACTATTTTGTATTATGTTGTCTTTCAGAATCTGCACTATACTAGTCTATATTACCTAATTTCCAGGTTCAACCTAATTGTTGTTCATCAGAGGGATTTTTACTAAATCATGATGCAGAATATTGCAGCGCTTATTTTCATTTTAACTGTTCAAGTTGCCCTCAGACAGGTAAGCTTCAATGTGTACATCCCAGAAATGAATATTGACAAACACATGTCAATACTTCCTTTGGTACCACTATTAGGTGTCTTTAGCTACTTTGCGCTAACATTAAAATACATACAATGCAATGTATTTTTTTTTTAACTACATGTTGCTCTGCAAAATTCTCACATGATTCACATGGCTGCAACTGAGGTTGAGGTATTGATAAGTTAAATAGTAGGGGTAGGTTTAGGGGTTAGGGTAAGGGTTGGATAGGGGTAGGGTTAACAGTGTAATCACAAATGCAATTCAATTATGGTACTTTAAATGTAAGTACAACGCAACAACACGTGTACATAAGTACATTGTATATAATGCTTCAGCACACAGTAGTTAAAGACACTTAATATAAAGTGGGTCCCTTCCTTTTATTACAGGATCACAGAGTGGCGGTTGAAGGACAGATAATTCCATTGAATATGGAGCTGAATTCTGTTGATGACCAATATGAGGGTTGTACAGAGAACATGGCATACCTTGTGGAGACAGAATTTCTAGAGAAAGAAATCTCTGAGGATTAGACATTTGCAGCAGCTTGGAAAGAAGGTGTAATAAAGGCCAAAGCACCTGAAGATAACTTGATGCAGAACCATTCAATCACCATTTATGTGTACACTGATGACAGTGTATATAAGGATTTCCGATACAGATTCTGAGGAACCGATACAGATTCTGAGGAAAATGCAAAACAAATGCCAATTAACTTATCGTGGTACTAATGTAGAATTTGATAAGGATGTTCTGCACATTGAGGTTCGTTTTGGCTAATTTGCATCCTCTTCTCTCGATCGAACAGTAGCAGAGGGATTGGATGTGTGTCCTGTTTTGAAATTGAAACTTGTCAAGGTGCTTATGTGGCAAAATATTACCCCAGAGGCAGCGATGAAGCCGCACCTCCTGCTCACAAAGATGGGCCACCAGGATGAACCGGAGGTGTTCTTGAGTTTCTTTGAGCAGTTGGCCAATGCCTCCGGCTGGCCGCGAACCCAATGGGCCCTCCACCTGCTGCCACTGCTTTCAGGGGAGGCCCAGCTCGCGGCACAGCAACTACCAGCTGAGGACTGCCTGGACTACTCAAGATTGAAGACAGCTGTCCTGCAACGGGTTAGCCGCACACCGGAACAACACCGGCAGCGGTTCCAATCCCCCACCCTGAGCAAAGCCGGTAGCCCGTTTGCGTTTGCCTAGCAGCTCTGTGATGCCTGCCGGAAATGGGTGCTAGCCAAGGAAGGCCGCGGCATGGAAGATGTCATCGTGCTGATGGTGCTGGAGCAACTAACTGTTCGGCTGCCCCGAAGAACTGCAGAATGTGTCCAGTGCCATCGCCCCACGTCGGTGGATGACGCCGTCCAGCTGGCCGAAGCCCACATGGCGGCCTACCCGGAAGCCGGCGAGCAGTCCATATCTCTCTCTCTCTATCTCTCTTGCTCCTCCTCCTCTTGTCCCTCCCTCTCCTCCCTCTCGCCCTATACCTGCTCCCCGGAAACTGGGAGTGGTTCCAACCAAACCCGCACCCCGCCGCCGCGGTCTGCACTATGTGCCGGCCCCTTCCCCTACCCCAGATGGGGTCCGGGCCTGAGTCGGGCAGTGGGGGTATGTGGAGCGGGACGTGGTCGTGTGTCTGTCACTGGGGAGAGAGGAAGCGGTAAGGGCCATCACCTGGTGATTTTTTATATTAAACACTTGTGTCTCATTCCAGTGACGACGGAGGTGTGCTTTAAAAGGCCGCCAGAGTGACAGACTGGAGAGAGAGTCCCAGTCACGTAGACCTGACATTACGAGAAGCTAAATGCTGCAAAGCTGTTAACTTAAATACTTATGAGTTTATGTTGTCTCATAACTGACACTGATGAGTGTAATCTAAATAGTCCTGAAAAGGAAAAAGTGTGACTGGAAACCTGAGAAATAAAATAGACTGAAAAGCAGCAGAGTACTGATGCACAATCTCCACCTGATAATATTCGTTCTCACCAGTAGGTGGTGCAATGCAATCTGGTGTTGACTGCTAAAGACCAAAGCTACAGGGAGAGAGAACAGCTGTGAACATTTTGATAGTATGTTTTTCAATTTTATAAAAAATGAGCAGAAACGAGAAAACTATCAAATAAAATAAAATATTACATTAAAAATAATAAAATTATGAAAGAAAAATTAATTAGGCCTAAATCAACAAACAATGGGCTTACCTTTGTGCACGAGTTTGTGCATGGTACAAAGTGGCAGCATGACATTGTATTAAATTCAGATGGAATGATGTCGATGTTATACTGCATTTACGGGGGAAATTGTTTATCTTGGCGCGTCTTCCCACATTCCTTCTCATAACAAACTACTCATCTTCTTCTGACACCGAAGAGGGCTGTCACGAGCACATTGCTATGCACTGAAGATCAGTTTGGGAGCAAAGCGCAGCTCTCCGCTTAATCAGTTAATGTTTGTACATTTGCCCTATGTTAGTGCTTCCACCGCCCTATTGTGCACATGAAATAGGCCGGCCAACACGTAAACCTCTTCACAGACCGTAGAAGCTTGCACCCTAATGGTCGACCCACAGATGATAAATGAAACAATGCAAATGCACATTTGATGAACAAAGCAGTGATTGTGTAAATACAGTAGATCCTAGCCTCCAGCACAAAAATAATTACAAAACTATGTAGTTAATTAGTTTAAGAAAACAACTTTGAACATCTCATCAAGTTAAATTACAAGTTTATAAAGTTATGCACAAATCTATGAATGAGCGACACTATACGGTCAGATTTCAGCACTTCACAATGGACAGCAACTCTTAAGAAACACTTAAGTAAAACGAGTGCATCGCGCATTCGTGTTAAGTGCAGGTTTGGGAAGCACACATGAAAAAGGAAAGAACGTTCGCAACTTTGCATGTAGAGAATGCTCTTAAGAGCTAAAACCCATAGTTATCGGAAAAGCATGCAACCTGTCAGTGGCGAGGTCAGCAATTTTCAAGTGGGTAGACCTTGGTGAAACAGGGTTGATCTCTTTTCGGAGCCTAATTTCATCATTAATATAATGAGTTAATATTTGCCAATTTACATTAGTAATTTACCTTAATAGGTCAAATATATGCCATAGAATAAAATACAATAAATTAAATTAATATAAGAGATAAGATACAATGAACATTATTATTAGACATTTTTCAGCCTTCCTTTAAAACAGGAGTCTGGTGAATTAGATGTTCTACTTAACAGCTGTTCTATTGACTTGGGTAATGCAACTTTTTACTTTTAACAAAATAATTGTTATATCATAACTTTGCATGGAATGCAGTGCGTTTTTGCATAATTTTTTGTTTCTCATGATCAATGCACTTGGCTGGGAGTGCTCTCCGTTTCAGTTTTAAGTGCTTAGAATCAATGGGAGCTTAGAAAGAAATGGCATGCAAAGAAAATAGCGCAAAACAACGTACATAAATTAAGAGAAATGTCAAGAGATATAAAGCTCTCGCTCCCTCATTGCACATGTTTTGTGCAGTGTAGGTGGTGCTCGTGTCGTGGTTTCAGGGGCGGCCGTTGCCATATTTACAATGAACAAGAACTCACACAGACACACATATTTGTCATATAACCAACATAATTAACCAAAAATTTCGTTATCCAAAGACGTTTTGGATCTGTTTTACCTTACCTCAAGGAGAAGTGCCCTGTCAACACTCTTTAATTAAGATGCAGTTGACCACAGATTTTAAACTGGGCTCACTTTGTTTCTTTAATTGTTGTAGTTCATATAGTAGTTAAATCAAATAAGATCAGCAGATAATAAGTTAAATAATAGAAGTCAGTTGAAACATAATCAGTTGTTACATGAGATAAACAAATGATAAAATTAAAACGGCACTTGTGTTTATTGTTGATTTGTCTGTCTTTGATTTGCCTGTGAGAAAACTTGATGCAAATTTTGCACAGCATACAACCATACACAACGTATTATTTGTATTTGTTGTTTATAATTTCATTAGTATTAAGTCAAATATTTTGGGTATGATTTATGATTAGCATTGACAACATGTCAGTCATTGAATTCAGTTAATTTTAAAATTAGGTTTCATTTTGCAGTTTATTTTTAATCTGGCAAACCAACTTGTGCACTCATATGCTCCCAAGCCCTGGCTTTCAAATAATGGCTGGGTTTCCCAAAGCAATAATTAGAACCTTAGTAGCACTTAAGAAGTCTGAGGCGAGTTTCTCAAAAGCATTGTTATCAAAGTAGTTTGGAAAAACTTTTGTAAATTAACAAGAGCTTTGAACCTATCCTAAGTCCATTAAATGCAACTTAAACATATCTTTCTGGCATCTTTCACAGTTTATCAAAGGACAATAGGACATTCAATAAATTGTATTAATATATATTTATCATTGGAAATCCATTGTAAACTACAGTATTTCAGAGGATAAAAAAGTGTTGAAAAAAAAATAAAAAATCGCTATGAAATCAATAGGCAGTCTCCGCAGTCTGTGCATGCAATGTGATAGGTCTAAATTTACAAGACATATCATAAAGTATAACATTATATTAGCCTTCTTTGATAAGCATAATTGTAATGGCAGTATAAAGACGATATATTCTTATTAAACAGATTAAGACAAACAGTACTGTGCAAAGGTCTTAGGCACATAAGATGTTTCACAAAAACACTTATCTTAAGATAGTTATGTATATCTTCAGCTTTAGTGCGTCAATAGGAAATATACATTTTAGACTCCCAAATATTACTTTTGTAAATAGAATAGATTAGAATAGATCAGGGAGCCCTGCAACAGATGTCATGGCCCCCACAGATCCCCTACTGAACACAGAGTCAGTCAGAGATTACATAAAGAGACAGAAGCAATTGAGACAGCCTGAAATAGATAGAAGAACTGTGGAAAATTCTCCAAGAAGCTTGAAACATCCTATCTGCCAACAACCAAGAAAAACTGTGTCCAGGTGTACCTAGGAGAATTAGTGCTGTTTTAAAAGCAAAGGTGGTCACATCAAATATTAATTTAGCTTTTTTTTATGTTTACTGGACTTTGTATGACATTAATTGATAAATGAAAACTATTTATGGCATTATTTTTGAAGACAATCAATCGAGAGAAATTGTGATTATGAAATATAATATAACCCTGAAAAAATATTGATAAAAATATCCAAAATGTGTGTGTGCTGTGCATATTTATGCTCATTAGAGTATTGTGTCATTCCTCTCACGTCACCTGTATTGAAGTCAGTTGCGAGTCGAGTCTCCTGTGCGGCGCACTATTTGAATGATGCGCTGAGCTGCCGCCTATGAACAAAACACTCTCTTAAGAGGCTCTATTTCAGTTAGGGTGCTCCATACAAGACAGCTGCCTTTGTAGGCAGAAGAGAGCGAGGCAGCTTACTAAGTTTTGGAAGAGACCCAATATTACCTCATCAGTTCTCTTTGAAACAATGACGGTTTGTTGAAACCTGCAGAGTGACAACAGTCCCACCTACTTTGATGAAGGGTGCACTTAACTAGTAAAACAGTATGTTCTATTAGGTGTGCATGCGAGTAGTATGAATTGATTTCGGACATACTTCATCCGGGTGTATGTGGGTATTGAACCGTGACCTGAACGAATGACGCAAGAACAACAACCACAAAAATTATCTGCTCTGGTTTTGCTAAACAAGCACCATTTAATCACAAGGAACAATTATCTTGGTATACAGTATATAGCACTTACATTTGAAAAGAGCTGTCCGACTCACGGTTCACCGGCGTTCTTTTAAATCCAGTGTTTTGAAGGTGCAGCTCCCGAGGGATTATGGGATCGTTAAGTGTCCAGTCGATCCGCACTTCAAAATCTCGCCGTAAATAGTAGTTCATCCGGGTATTTCTCGCTTACTGCTTCATGAATACTGAGGATTCAGACATACTGATTCATTGGCATCTGTTTTGGGCATACTATATACAGTAGTAGGGAAAATATGGATATTCGGACACAGTGCTAGTGTTCAACAGCTGGTTATAAATGAGAGGGCTTTAAAACCCAGCCGACGGTCGTTTCTGCGGTGAACAGAATGAAAATCGACCACGGCCAGTGCCACTGCTTTTCATCACGGACGGACTACTGTGCAAACAAATTCAAAGTCACTAAACATATTTTATTTGCAAAATGAAACGTGTGTATCTTCCAAAAGATCAGGGGCTTGGGACAATACCTTAAGGGCTTAAGCCCCCAAAGCATCCCACTTGCAACTCACTGCTGACTGCTTGTTTAATGTGTAGTTAAAGATACACCTTGGTTATGTTGTAATTAATGTAATTTTACAAAAGAATAAATGAACAAATTAAATACGTTATTAAATTTCTTGTTTGTTTAGATGATTAATTTAATATATAGTTTAGAGAAATGATTGGATTGCATTTACAGTATGCCTCTAAAAAAGTCTGCAAATATGCCTTTTAGAAAAATTGTATTACATTTTTTTTTCTCTCTCTCTCTGATTTGTTACTGTATATCTGCTATGTCGAAATCTGAAATGACCTTGTCATTTGGCAACAGGGTTCTGAGGGCAGCACATACAGTAAGAATAGCACTTCTTCTTTCCAAATAATTCTTTCTCAGAAGCAGTGGTGAAATGCTTTTGTAAAATTCATGTCATCAAGATTTAGGGTCAGGGTTAGTATAAGGAAACTTTACAGGTCTTGTAATTGATTACCATTACTTTTTAAGATTGTCACCATTTTAAACACATTTTAACTTTGCTAGTTCATGCAATGAGTCCTCACTCTTTCTTCTATATTCAAGTCGTTGACTCAAGACTTGAGACATTCTCAGGAGGTGCTCGGAGTTAAGTTCGCTTTATTTCCACAGAACAGCTTGAGCTGAACATGCATTGTGAACACAACTCTGCTGGTTCACAAATCATAAAATTATACAAAAACACCTTGAGCCTAAAATTGATTTAATCTTCAATTATCATATATTACCACAAGCTCCTTTGTCTTACTGACATTGAGGGAGAGGTTGTGCTCCTGACACCAGTGTGTCAGAGTGTGCACCTCCTCTCTGTAGGCTGTTTCATCATTGTCAGTGATCAGACCTACCACCATCGTATCATCAGCAAACTTAATGATGGCACTGGAGCTATGTGTTGCCACACAGTCATGTGTGTACGAGGAATACAGTAGTGGGCTGAGAACACAGCCCTGCGGGGCTCCAGTGTTGAGGGTTAGTGATGAGGAGATGTTGCTGCCTATTCTAACCACCTGGCGTCTGCTTGACAGGAAGTCCAGGATCCAGCTGCACAGCGAGCTGTTTAAGCCCAGAGCCCGGAGTTGCTCATCAAGCTTGGAGGGCACTATGGTGTTGAATGCTGAGCTGTAGTCTACAAACAGCATTCTCTCATAAGTGTTGTTTTTTTCCAGGTGGGAGAGAGCAGTGTGTATTGTAGATGCAATGGCATCATCGGTGGAGCGGTTGTTGCGGTAAGCAAACTGCAGCGGGTCAAGAGAGAGAGGCAGCACAGAGCAGATGTAATCTCTGATTAGTCTCTCAAAACATTTGCTGATGATGGGGGTCAGAGCAACAGGACGCCAGTCATTTAAGCATTTAAGTTATTTTCGATTGTTTTGGAACAGGCACAATGGTGGATGTTTTAAAGCATGTGGGGACCACAGACAAAGAGAGGGAAAGGTTGAAAATGTCCGTAAAAACACCAGCCAGCTGGTTCGTGCACACTCTGATGACGCTGCCCGGAATGCCGTCTGGACCCGTGGCTTTGCAGATATTCACCCGTCGGAAGGATCGTGTTACATCCGCTACAGAGACGGAGAGTGAACTAACCTCTGTAGCTTCAGCCGTGAGAGCTCTCTCCGCGAGGACGGTGTTATTTTTCTCGAAACGAGCATAAAAAGTATTTAGCTCATCCGGGAGAGAGGCAGCGGTGTTCATGGCAGAGTTTTTATTCCCTTTAAAGTCCATGATGATGTTAATTCCCTGCCACTATTATGTTTACATGTATAATGTTCTTTACATCTTAATTTGTATAAATAATATTCCACTTTCTGTTGTAGAAGGACACTTGTGACGGCAAATGAGATGTGGTTAAATATGCATTTTTTGACCACTTCATTATTATAAATGCTTTTTAGTTTCGTTTGAAGTGTCATTTGAATTTAGAAATATCTCTGGATTGAGTTTTTTTGGGTTTCAATAAATGGATTTCATTTTGAAAGCAAAATCAATAAAGCAAAAATATTACATACACCCTTGGAATATCACGTTATTTTTATTTTTTATTTTTTATTTTATAAAAATGACAAACATATACCTGTGTATATATACATTGCTTTGGAACAATGTATATTGGGAAAAACACAAATAAAAAAATAAAATAAAAAACTATACAAATAAAAATGATTTTTATGTTACAATGTTTTTTTTTTCTACTTTGCAACAAAGTCAACAAAAAAATGAACAAAGTGAAAGCCAGTGCTGAAGCATTTTACCAGTCGGAGAGATAACGACCGCAACCAGGAAAAATACACAAACGGAAAGGCATCTTTAAAATGACGTTCCTTGAGTGCCACTCTTAGTTCGAAAATATACTCTTTTTAGAATATACTCTTTTGTTCTGCCGAAGCGCCCAGGGGCATTCTCTACACTCCACGGGTGCATAGGGGGAGAAGCCGCTGAAATGCACCTTAAGATCCAGCAGTTTGAGGTGAAAGTAGCGAGATTGGATTCAGTGCACCCGCTCGGCTCCGAAGAGAAAATCTGAATGAGTGGTTGCGAGCCAGCTCCTTTTATACCCATATGTCCGGGGGGAGTGGCATGCAAATTCCACTCGTTTGGGGCTCCCAAGAGTGACCCCTAGTGTCACTACATCGACACAACGTCGAGTGAGTGACAGATAGGGAACTCTGACATTAATGTAAACTTTGCTGATATAATTATTTTGCACTGTGTTAGGCCATTTTAAATGAAGAAAAAACAATTTTTGGAATGCTTTCTGCTTTCACCCAGAAAGAAATGACAGATGTAATCATTTAGGGACACATACACTAAAGCAGATGAACATACAATGCTAACAAGCAACACCAAAAACGAAAGGTAACAATAATGTTGATGGTAAAAATGGCAATGTTGTGGTTGAGCAGCGAAGCTGCTACAGATGGTCTGGCGTGCTGTTGGTATGGACTAATTGCAGATGTTTGGGTGGTTACATTTTAACATTCACCACTTCCCTCATAGGAAAGTCACATGGGTGAAATATGACTATGTCTGTTGTATTTAAATTTGAGGAGTGAAAATGTTCTCACACTGCAGACCGTGCCAAAAAATTCAACAGAAATTATCTGAAGGCACCTGTACTACTGAAAAGGTTAGTTAACTGTTTTTGTCTTACAAGGAATGCCAGTGAGATTTTAATTGATAAGTCGGTGTAGTATATATATATATATATATATATATATATATATATATATATATATATTCTCAGGTAATGTTTGGGTTAAAGAAAAGAACAGTGTAGCTAACAGTTACATACCATATTCCAATTCAAGTCTTGATTTTGGATTTGTTAAACCATATGGTATTTTTTGTTCTTTTAGCATCTGCATTGTACTACACTACTGTATATTACCTGATTTCCATCGGTTGTGCATCAGAGGGATTTTTTCTATATCAGGATGCAGACTATTGCAGTGCTTATTTTCATTTTAACTGTTCAAGTTGCCCTCGGACAGGTAAGCTTGCATTCAATATGCACCTTACAGGCATGAATACTGACAAAAGATAGTCATCATTACTTCCTTTTGCTACAGGATCACAGAGTGGCGGTTGAAGGACAGATAATTCCATTGAATATGGAGCTGAATTCTGTTGATGACCAATATGAGGGTTGTACAGAGAACATGGAATACCTTGTGGAGACAGAATTTCTAGAGAAAGAAATCTCTGGGAATTCTGCATTTGCAGCAGCTTGGAAAGAAGGTGTAATAAAGGCCAAAGCACCTGAATATAACTTGACGCGGAACCATTCAGTCAGCATTTATGTGTACACTAGTAACAGAGTATATAAGGATTTCAATAATGCTACTCGTAGTGATAAACAGAAATACATAAACATGACATTCACATGGTACTCGCTTCACTTTTTGTTAACAGAAGCGATACAGATTCTGAGGAAAATGCAAAACAAATGCCAATTAACTTATCGTGGTACTAATGTAGAATTTGATAAGGATGTTCTGCACAAAGAGGTTCGTTTTGGCTCATTTGTATCCTCTTCTCTCGATCGAACAGTAGCAGAGGGATTTGGACGTGTGTCTTGTTTTGAAATTGAAACTTGTGAAGGTGCTTATGTGGCAAAATATTCTGTTTTTCATGGAGAGAATGAGGTGCTGATTCCTCCATTTGAGAAGTTTAATGTCACTGCTCTCAAGATAGGTTCCTGGTGTAAAACTGTATATGAGCTGAAAAGTTCTGGAAGAAGAAGTGACCTGAACTGTGCTGTGGCATCAGAATTATGTGACCTCAGTGTTAAAAACTCTGTAAAAAGAAGTGACCTCATTTGTCCTGTGGGATCAGTCGAGTCCCAGATACATCACAGATGTCAATATTTCTGGCTCGCAAGCCTTTACATCTTCATTCATTACTTTGGTTTCTTTTAAAAGGTTATACTGACATTATAATAACATCTGATAACTTGATATCAGATCAAGCACACTTCTGGAAATGTGGCTAATATCAACAGATTAATCATTGTCTGAGCAAAAAAGACCTCTAAAAACCTTTTTCCAATTTTTATGCTGCAAGATCAGAAGCAGTCATCTACAGTATTTCTGTTTTCAAAAGATTATACATTGTAATGAAAGTAGCAATTTGCTTTATGTCACAAAACTTAATTGACTTAAAAGTCTTTGTTCAAGGTCACCACAATGTCACGTAACTTTCCTGGCAATTCTGAACAGGAAACTTATTATTAAAAAAGCATTTATTACAACACGAATGTAATGACTCAGTGTCTTACAGTTATGTTTTCTATATATCCTCTTTAAATTGTAAAAATGGCTTTGTAATGTTTAACCCCTGGTGCAAGAATTATTAAATCACAAAGAAACCAGTATCTTTTTGTTTGTTTTTACTTTAAAACAAAAATTTAATAATTACCAAACTTTTTTTCTTTCCAAAATGATATATAGCGAGAGAGACAAACATCAATCCACAGCAAAAGATAATTCCAGAGGTAGGCCTACTCTTTTTTACTTGAATTTACGTGACAAAAATGTAATTGCCATTTTGAATGATATTGCCATTCACAATGATATATAAAAAGAGGACAATCAAACTAAATTATAGTTAAGGATCAAAGGTAATCATCCATGGTGGATGTAAAATATCACGCACTGAATTGTTACAAATTGCTCTTAAAAATCTGTCCACTGTAGCGGACACCATACATCAGAGCAGGAGTTTTCAACCTTACAGAACAAGTGCACCCCTCCGTTTCTCTAATATGAGCTTGCTCTTCTTTTATGAAACATTTATAGCAGTTTATTATGCTCAAAAGTGTAATACGCATTGCCAACAGAGTCTGTCAGACTGAAATAAAGGCTATTGATCATCAGTGGTGAATTGCTCCAATGTCAGAAATATGATCTTTGATAATATAACACAAGAAGACAACACTTTACACAATTTTAAATAAGTGGCAAGAGTGTAGTGTTCTAGAGTATTTTAATAAAACAAGGTGATTTTTAATCTCGACTAAGTCTACTGTTATTCTACAAACGTTTTTTTTTTTTTTTTTTTTTTTTTAATCCCTAAACCTAGACCAATATTTTTAACACTGACTCCTACTAGAGCTTTCAAGCTACATCCACCAAACCTACAGACCTTCAGACTGTTCTGGAATAGTGTGCTTTGTCTTTTCTAACACTGACTTACGTTTTTCGCACAGCCGATGATCAAAAAATCGGAAAAATCCCATAGAGTTACATTGATGGAATGTTCAATTGGGCTAATGGAATGCTCGTTAATTTGAACAATTCAAAAATTCAAATGTAAACAAACCCACACAAGGCCTTAAATCTGTTTTAAGTTGCTCTCGCTCTCTCTCTCTCTCTCTCTCTCTCATATATATATATATATATATATATATATATATATATATATATATATATATATATATATATATATATATATATAAAGTAATTTTGACATTAAAAGTTTACTGAAAGATAGGACTCCATGATCAAAATAACCACACTAGTCATCGTTACAGTCAAGAACATCCTTTTATTCAATCAGTTAAAGGTGCTGCTCTTTTCAAACTGTTTTTCTTATTATGCAAAAGAAATTGTAATCAACACATGCATTTCACCATGAGCTCTGGAGGGCAAGTGAACCGAGGAGGATGCTGTTCGCGGAGTTAAACTAGGACCTAAGCTGCTGAGGGCTCGTGCTATTCTAAACATCCAAATGCTCCACTAAACAAAAGAGTACAAAAAAGTTAATATAAAAAATAAAATAAAAAAAGGACGGTCAGTACCAGGGAGTGGCAATATACTCTAAGAGTGCCAAACACATGTACGTCGCTATGGCCATCACTTATTGTTATTAATAATCATAGCCAGCATGGATCCTGGCTTTATGGATACAAGAAAGTGAAATACTTGGATAATTTTGTTTGTTGGAAGAAGCATGCTGTCATTGTTAAGCACGTGTTGGCTTTGCTGGTGAGTTTTCAAGTTAATTTTAATTTTTGTGGCATGCATCACTTTGGTCTAAGGGTTTGGCTCGTAACACTGGGCTTGTGGTTGTGATTTCTTTATTATTTTATGTTGTATAGAAACTGTCTGTTGCTTTCCCTGGACTGAAACCATTCCGTTGTAAGGTGCTTCATTTTTACAGAAACTTTTTAACAACAGTTTCAATATCTGGTCTCGTACAACCATTAAAAAGGTGCATCATCGATACAGGTTCTCAATGCAATATCAATACAAACAGATCAAAGCAAATCAAATCAAATTTAATTTGGTAACAAAATAAAAGAAATAAATAAGCTTTTTTATTTTATAAAAAAAAAAAAAAAAAAAAAGAATCGCAAACTTGCCTATTCTACCCCCACAGTCGGTATTCACAGGTTTTGTATTTCGTCAAAAGAAGTGTTTCTCCGTCAAACATCCTTCCGTCTGACTGCCCACCAGAGCTCACCGGCGTAACTTGTTCACATACATTAACTGTTCAATGGAGAAGCTGAAGAGATCGAATACAACGTGAAGCGTACAGACAAGAATAACATGTGAGCTAACTGCATTCTGCTCAGACAACATTTTTTCTTTTTTTTTCTTTATCTTTTTTTTTTTTTTTTCTTATTTTAAAACCCCTCCATTCGGAGAAATGGGACATGGTTATGCAACTATAGACTACTCCAGTGTCCAAAAGAGTCAGAAGACAAGATTACAAGGGAAGGAAAAGCAAGACACATATATATATTTATATATGTTTTTTTTTTTTTTTTTTTTTTTTTTTGTCATTTTTTCGTTTTCTTAATTATTCAACAATAAAAAGATGAACTAAGTCACACCAATTTCCTTTAGTACTATATATACTGCTTTGAAGAACTTGCAGAAGAAGATGCAGAAGTCTGAAGGAGGGGATTTCTTTTTTTTTTTTTTTTTTTTTAATTTCTTTTTTTTTTTTTTTTGATGGGCACTCAAGATTACAAGATGAAGTCTGTGAACAAAAGGCACTTTTTAGGGACAACCTTAATGATGCTCTGAGCCTAACACTAAATCACAAAACAAATATTTAGAATCATTTACACGGGGGACAAGTAGAGGGCGCTGTGGGTTCAGAGGGGGAGGGGTTCAATTCTTTACATATACCTACATTCGTTACAACTGTATTTTTGATCGGTTGCCGACTTTGTTTGGCGTGAGAAGTGTCTGGTTCATATCTCACTTCAAAAATGAAAAAAATAAAATAAATAATAAAGATGATTTTATTTTGCCAATTAAGCACATTCGACAATTTTCATTACTGTAATGCGGAAAAAAAATCTACTGATAATATTTATTGTCAAAACAGTAATGTCCTAAAATAGGATGAATTTTCTTTATGCAAAATACAATTTCTTATTTCTTTCAGAGTGATATATAAACTGCTTTCTTGAGATTCACCGTTTATCAACTACAGCTGCTGATCATATAAGGTAGCTACTGAAAATTAACATCATGCCCATCTCTGTGAACTCATGCGTAGTTTCTAGCCAATTTAGTTTAGCTTGATTAAAGCCTCTCCCATAAACAGGGAAGATCTTGTCATTACTTTATGATGAGTTAGAAATTTTCTACGTACAAAAAGGCAGCAAAGTTTCAGCCGTGAGCGCGAAGTTCATTAAGAACAACAACGGTTTGTAATTCAGTGATACTGGGTGATCCAAAGCATGGAAGTCCTACAAAACTGGAATGCATAGTATGATGTCTCATTATATACGTCATGTCTTGTAGCAAGTTAAAAATCGTAAAACCTCAGCCACTACCTCTTAGGACGTTGTTTATCAACGCTGACGATTTCTTCGGCAAAAAGTTGGAGGAAAAATGCCTTTTGTCACAACCTTGACAAAAATGAACCCCTCCCCCCATAGTACATACAAAAAGGGGAAAAAGGAGTAATTAATTTTTTTTTTCCCTAAACTTTGTAGTATAACACTTACGTTCATTGTATTATGTATAATAGAGATTGAATGTACTTTAATCCATAAAAAGCACCTGTTTTATTTTGTGATATATTCCGACGTGTCGCAAAAACTGCTTCTTCAGCCCTCCTAAGTTTTGAGAACAAATCATTACAAATAAACATTAGAAAGCAGAAAAGTAAAGATAAAAAAAAACAAAACAAAAACATTCCCAAAACTTACAAAGGCCGTTTTCTCTCGTGCGCTCTCTGCCCTTTAATTTAGAGTCCCGGACAGCGTGGACTTTACTATAATAGAAGGATTTTTCACTTCTACGCATTCCTGTACACCCTAACAATCAGACAAACACAGTTTCTACCCAAGGCATTGCACATGGCTCAATCAACACACTTTATTTCGCAATAACAAATACTTCCTGTCCAAACACAATACAAATCAAAAGCCGTGCTTTTTGTTCCTACGCTATCTATAATGTTTTCTACAGAAATCATACTTCCGCCGGTTTTGCTGAAGACTATTTTCACTTTAATTATCAAGTGCAGAACTGGGTTTTCGGGATTTCTGAACTAATATCTGATTTATGATAACTCATGATTATGTCATAATTCAAAAAATAACTAGACTGCCACTGAGCTTATTAGGCAAATAATAATAATAATAAAAAAAAAAATGTATATATAAATATATATGGATATATCCTGTATATATAAAGATGTTTGTAACTAGTGAGCTGACACTTGCTTTTCTTTTTCTTTCTCATAAAAATTTCACCCTCCTCTATAGCTTATATGCGAGAAAATAACCTGAATTCATGCTTAACAAATTGCATAATGGGAATACAGAGGCACTTCCTTTGATTAGAAAAGAAAAGGCCATTGCCATCATGATTCTTGCATTAGTTTTACACCAAACTGATAGCGTGGCCGCCATTCCGGCAACAATGCTTCCCTGCAGTGAAATACATGGTCAGGCAGTCCAGTTATTTTGTGAGGTTATTAATTGCAGTTGCATTGAAAATAAAAAGTTTTTAGTGATGTGACCTGTGGCCATGTCTCATAATATCTATCAACTGGCAGTTGAAGATTGCCCTAACTGACTATTTACTGTAAAGGCTTCCCTTTGAGGTCAATCTGTGGAGGATAATGTGTGTAAATGTGTGTGTATGACAGCCATGCCGAAACATCACTATTTAACTGAATAGTAAAAGTAACGGCTAATAAAAGCGGCCCCGGGGTGGCCCACCTCCCTCTGAACACGGCTATGATATGTCACACATTCTTTTGCTCCGCAGCGTCGTACTTTGTTCTTGGAACAAGGACTTCTGGGAGTGTAAACAGATAAGTAAACAAAACACAGAGGTGGGCGTGTCACTAGGGACATCTTTATTAGCGCTAATGGGTGTATTATGCCTCACTACAATTGAGAAATGAATTAAAAACAGGCCAGCAATAAAAAGAGAAAGTTTGAAATTAACTGAGTCATTATTTGGGGTTGTAAGATATTGAATTGATATGACTTTTTCCCGGGAAAATATGTTTGTTCGTTTTCAAAAAATTGTTGCGCGGATATATGGCCAGTGTTGGGTGTAAACTGATTACAAATGAATGAGTTCATGTAATCTAATGACCTTTTTAGCCAAAAAAGGTGGGTAACACTTTACGTTTTAAATACTAGTAATCAGATTACAGGTACTTACTTTCAATTAAGTTAGGTATTTCTATATGTACTGGAAGCTTCTGTTATGTTAACTTTCAATTAACCTAACACTAACCCACCTAACCCTAACCCTAATCATTACTTTTAAGTACATTAGTTTAGTTACACATTTCAAAAAATAATTTCATTTTTATAGAATATATAGAATTATATAGAATGTTCTTCTGTAACAACAGATGGATTGGCCCATTACGAGTCATTGTAAGGGAGAAACGCATCATCTTATTTAAGTTGCTGGAAAAACAAAAACTGTTCTGTGAAGTGTTTTAGAAAGTAACATAAATGGAAAATTATTGCTTTTTCGAGGAAGTAATCAGTAAAGTTGTCTGATTACCATTTTATAGAAGTAATTAGTCATTTGTAGTGTATTACCATTTTTTAGTAACTTACCCAACACGGCACGAGGCTACGATTAAAAGAGAAGTTCGAAAATTTGGTAAAATCAAATAAAGGAATGATTTCCTGGGAGCTGTAATAAATTGATTTTGATACTATTTTTTTTTCCTGAGAAAATGTTCTTAATTCTCTTTTATAATCAGACAGTTTAAAAAGTGTAGCTCATACATAATGCTTCAATTAAAAGAGAAGGTTCAAATTAGGAAATGGAAATAATGGAATGATTAGCTGGGGGTGCATGAAACTGATTTTTTAAAACATTTTTACTAAGAAAATGTAAAAATCCCAAATTTAAAAAAAATTTAATTGTAGCTTGGACATATGGCTGTAAGTGTGTGTTGTTTGTTGTTGGCATTACTCATCCTATAGGAGTGCTAACTAAAATCTCACGATGTCTAGTTGGCACTGTGGGTGAACGGGCCTGAACTTTACTTTTTTTTATTCAATCAATTTCTATTCATGCCTATGAAGGCGTGCGCCTAAAAACGAAGAATTTCTGGGTAGCATTAGTGCGTTGTGTCACTTTCATTTTTCTCCGCAATAAATGTGCAAATAATGTTCGCCATCCATACCATTTTCAATAGTGCACATCAAACTAGTGTTCTTCGCATTTTTGTAGTGCAATACTTCTGTTATGATTTCTCTTTAATATTTTTTGTTTAGCAATTTACCTTAAATTGTCTGCAAAAGCAAAAAGGGAATGAAGACGCTGAATGCTGATTGAAAATTCTGAATGTATAGGGCTTGGAGGAATAACACTTTTAGTGTTGTCTCTTTTTTAAAGTCAGCATGTTTAAGTGTGTTGAAAACAAAACAAAAATTGGTTTGATAATTTCTTAAAATCCTGCGTTTTTGTTCTTTGTGAATCCTCACAACTGAAACTGATAATCCCAGCCATTGTATACTACATCCTCGTTCCAAGTAACAGTTTCCATTTGTGTTCATCATGTTCTTCCTTAATGTTGCCATTTGTGTTCCGGCGTTTCTTGAGAGAAGATCCCTCACCTCGTGTTGTGATCCTGAAGTTTTTAACAGAGGCAGGCGGGGCGGGGTTGACAGGTGTCTGACGATTGGGAGATAAAGGGTTGAACGTTTCCCAATAATATTCTGCTAAGGTTTATTAGGGTTTGTTTTGATGTCAGAAGAGGGTCAGGGGGATTTTCAAATAGGATGTTTTTCTTTTGTTTGTTTTTTTTCAAATAGTGTTGACTGGTTGCAGACAGGACCTCGTCAAAGGAACCATGACTGTAAAAACAAAAACAGTGTTAGTGTTAAATTTGAATTTACTTAAAGGGATAGTTTACCCAAAAATGGAAATTCTGTCATCATTTACTCACCCTCATGCCATCCCAGATGTGTATGACTTTCTTTCATCTGCAGAACACAAACAAAGATTTTTGAAGAATATCTCAGCTCTGTTGGTCCATACAATGTAAGTGAATGGGTGCCAAAGTTTTGAAGCTCCAAAATCCACATAAGAGCAACATAAAAGTACTCCAGATGTCTCTGTTGGTTAAATCCATATCTTCTGAAGAGATATGATAGGTGTGGGTGAGAAACAGATCAATATCTGTCCTTTTTCCTTCTCCTTCTGTTTTTGGTGAGTCACATTATTTGTGCATATCGCCCCCTTCTGGGCAGGAAGAAGAAAATATTAGAGAAAATGACTTACTTAATATTGACCTGTTTCTTACCCACACCTGTCATATCATGTCTGAACACATGGATTTAACCACTGGAGTCACATAGACTACTTTTATGCTCCATTTATGTGGATTTTGGAGCTTCAAAATTTTGGCACCCATTCACTTGCATTGTATGGACCTACAGAGCTGAGATATTCTTCTAAAAATCTTCATTTGTGTTCTGCAGAAGAAAGAAAGTCATACACATCTGGGATGCCAGGAGGGTGAGTAAATGATGAGAGAATTTTCATTTTTTGTGTGAACTGTCCCTTTAAGCTCAGTGTAAATATCATGGATAACTGCTGTTAAACAAGAAATTTGATTATATAAAACATTACTCTGAGAATGTTGTTTCTCATGAAACCACTAGAGGTCAGACTTGACTATAATTGTTTGCATGTACCTGATCATGGTTGTGAATTTTAATCTAAAGGCTTATGCTTACACACTTAAAATTAGTTTTGCAGTTTTGCCTATGCATGAATTTGAAAAAGCATTTAAAAACATGAAAAACTATCCCAAGCGGCACCCCACGAAGCTAATTGAGTGAATCACCAGGCACAAAGGGTGGCTACTAATAAATATAAATATGAGAAAGTTTTGAATTAGCACAAAATGTATCTCTACACAAGCAAATGGACAGACATGATAAGGAGCAATACATATTTAAACACAATTTACACCTCTAGATTGTAATAGTATAGTATGAGGGCAACTGACACTTCACTAAGTCCCACCTTAAAAGTGTATTTGACCAATCCTATCTTAGCAACTGTGTAAATGCTAGTGGGGTTATTACTCCTGACAAAACTCTCTCAAAGTCAAATCCAGGAAACACTTACGCTTAGAGGATCTGAGAGAGGGGGCCAGGAGGGGCAACTTTTGTTTAGGTTGACTCTTGCAGGTCACACAAATACCACCAATGCATGTCCCATCCATTCTCCCCCACCCCACCCTTGTGTTTGCCCCGGGCTGAAGCCCAACAGCCAAGTAACTCGGGCCAAGTAAATCTAGCACTCCTCCCTCTCGCACTCCCATCTTCCCCTCGTAATCCTTGGCAGTGACCACCCCGATCCCCCCCCCCTCAAGTTCAAGTTCAACTGCCTGTGACATCATGTCTCGTTGCTGTGGGCAACCAGACAGTTGGGACGTGACTTTTCAGTTTAAGGGCTGTCCTTAAACTTTCACTTGTGTTTCGGTCTCACATTTCTCTCAGTTCTTGTTCCTCTGGCTGGGTACGGACAAACCAACTCAGTGATTGAGATGTAAAATGGTGAAGAAGTTCAGCACTGAGATCCTTTTACTGCATGTTGTTAGTAAGTTTGGTTTGACACGGTTTGTTTAATCTGTGTCCAAAGACGAGATCCACGCGACCATTCGTCATTGAAGAATGTGTTTTTTATTACCCTTTCTGTTCCTTACAATCAGTTGCGCTACACCACTCTCAGTAATATGAGTTCAACCAAAACACTTCTGTGAGCTGCTCGCTGAACTGCTGCTATTTTTTATTATTTTTTTTCTCCCATTTTCTCCCCAATTTGGAATGCCCAATTCCCAATGCGCTCTAAGTCCTCGTGGTGGCATAGTGACTCGCCTCAATCTGGGTGGTGGAGGACGAATCTCAGTTGCCTCCGCATCTGAGACCGTCAATCTGCGCATCTTATCACATGGCTTGTTAAGCGCGTTACCGCAGAGACATAGTGGGAGGCGTCACGCTATTCTCCGTGGCATCCGTGCCCCACCGAGAGTGAGAACCACATTACAGCAACCACAAGGAGGTTACCCCATGTGACTCTACCCTCCCTAGCAACCAGGACAATTTGGTTGCTTAGGAGACCTGGCTGGAGTCACTCAGCACGCCCTGGATTCGAACTCGTGACTCTAGGGGTGGTAGTCAGCATCTTTACATGCTGAGCTACCCAGGCCCCCGAACTGCTGCTATTCTTAAAGAGACAGTACCGTTTTAGCACTTATTCTATATATCAACTTAAATACTTGTACACAGTACAAATTATTAATATAAAATGTAATCATGCATCTATCTATCTATCTATCTGTCTGTCTGTTTGTCTGTCTGTCTGTCAATCTATCTCTATTTATCTGTCTATGTGCAATTTAGAAAAGATCATATTATTGATGGACTACATTGAATTTGTAATTTAAAAAAAAAAAAACTAAAATGTGAACAAAATGATGAAAAACAAATTATAAAATAAAATTTGTTAAATTAATATTTTTGTAGTGTACCAAGTTAGAAGGTCCCCTTGTATAATTACCAGAATTTACTGTCAATTTCTTTCATATGTAAACTGGATATTATAACCAAAGTCTTTCTAGTAAGTCAGTCCACTGTCGGCTATCTTTGAACGCTCTCTGGAAGCTATTTCCAGTCATGCCAGTGCAGCTCCTATCTACTTGAATGGAGAAAGACCAAAATCTCAAAAACGGTTGGTCAAGATTACGATCAAAGGAAATATTTCAAATCAACAGTAAAACCGGACAATACTGGAACTGTGATTCTTCACCTCATATTACGTTAAAAAATTCAATTTTCCCGGCCTGTATCGCTAATGTGCATGCGCGTTCCAAAGTTGTTTGACAGGCGATGTCTGTATCTAAAAGATGACTGGCTCTTTTACTTGTAAGCTGGGACTTCCTTTCTACACCCGTTGACCGTTGGGCGCTCAGAGCTCCTTGGTTGAGCGTTCCAATTTCTCTCATTTGTTTTATTAAAAGTGGCCCATCTCTGCTAAATAATCTCTGTTATAACTGAAATACACCCAACTGAATCAGAATTGAATCAAATCAAATCTAAATCAAAATAGAATCGAAACATGAAATATGAATCAATATCCAGGCCTAGTCTAGATTTCAGCTCTGCACACTCCAAGCCACTTCAAAAGGTGCAACCTGAGATGCATTTTAAACAGTACTTAATGTGTTCCCATGTATGCTGGACGTGTCGACTGCTTTATCTTCACTATCCACTCCAACTTAGCCCTTAAAAAAACTGTTTAACAAAGTTTTGCAAAGGAATTCATACATTTTAAATTTGTCTACAAAATTCATTTTAAGTATTTAAGCATAAGCGTTTACTTGGCAAGCAAATTAACATTAGATACCATTTCTTATTTTTAGAGAAATCTAATACAGTTTTGTGAGGTTTATGCTTAAAACAATGAATAAACACATAAATAAATAAATACAATAAAATAAAATAAAACTATTTGACCAATGGGGTAAGAAGTATAAACTTAATTAAAAGGAAAAACAAGTTGTTATTTTATATATATATATATACACACCATAGATTTTTTTCTTGTTTTAAGCATGTTCACTAAATGTACTTAGATTTCTCTGAAAACAAGACTTAATATATTTAGTCACTATGCTTGTCAAATAAATTTATCCTGTGTTAAGGATGTTTAAGGATTAATGATTTTCTGGAAAACAGACAACGTTTTTTTTTTTTTTTTTTTTTTTTTTACAGTGTGATATGTGGTTACCTGAAAGTTGCAGAAAACGTAACATCTTCAAACTTAAAAACCTCTTTGCCACTATGCACTGCAGTTCATGAGGTCATCACGTGTAATGTCTAAAGTTTGAATTTGAGGTAATTTGATCTTATATTTAATTTTTTTTTTAATGTTGCAAATTTATATCGCTAATGAGAATCCCTGAAATGATCATACTTACTTTGAGACAAAATACTTATTTGTAATTTTCAGTTTTGTTCAAGGTGATTAAATCTAAAGTTTTTCAATAACTGTCCAATAAGTGAAAGGATATAATTTGGGGTAAAAAAAAAAAAAAAAAAAGGCCCCCATAAAACACATTGTGAAAAACACATGTGGGGTGAGTAGTTTTGTTGTGAAAATGTTCAAAGTGGGCTCACAATGACTAATCCATCCACAATGGAGATTAAGAATTGTTTACAGAATATGATGCACCCTTTTCTAAAGTGGCTATTTTGAATAAATATTATCCTAATTTGTTACTAAAAAAAGAGCATTGTCCTGTCTCAAAAGTATTTGCATAAGAAGACAAATTTTCCCCTATAACTATTAACTACCCTGGGGGCCTTTAAAACCCCAAGTGTGGGGTAAAAGGCTTCCTTGCAACCTTTACAAAATAAATAAATAAATAAATAAATAAATAAAATTATATATATATATATATATATATATATATATATATATATATATATATATATATATATATATATATATATATCTGTGTTTTTTCAATCTTGATACACTTTGTGACCAGCACATTTTCCTTAAAGTGTGCCTTTAGCCCTGTTGTACCCTACAAATGCAAAATCGACACAATCTTTAACACTTTAATTCAATCGTAACTATTTTGTGTATGAAAGTAGTTTGATTCTCACTCTTTCTACCACTGTCTTTAAAATGCACCGAGAACACATTAGAAAAAATGTGCACAGTTAGACAAAGCAAAGTCACAGCCATAAAGTCATCACAGGAGAGAAGAAAAACAACAATAAATGTGACCAGCAGAGGGCGAGTCAAGTAAAGATTTAAGAAAGAAAAACAGAAACGAGGGAAGGTTAAGCAGAAAAGGAGACAAATAAATCTTAAGATCCAGAGAGACCAGCCAGAAGAGGAAGGAGAGTGAAAGACTGAACTTCAGATGGTGAACATGTGTTGCAGGAGCAGGGAGCTGGCCTCGGGCGGGTGTGGTTTACACATTAATGAGTAACGTGTACTGGGTGATGGAGGAGGCGCAGTGTGGTGGCCGCACATTCACAACGCTTAAATCAACTACACTGTGCCGATCAGCTAGAGTAAGCTCAGGCGCGCTCCAGATGGGCCAGCCACCATATAGCAGAGAGCATCATGGGAAACGAAGAAAGCCAGGCTAACATTTTAATGCTGCGTTCAATTTGAAGTTGGATGTACTTGATATGTCCAGGGTTCTCACACTGTTTCACCAATGAATTCCCATGACTTTCCCATCACCTTTACGCTCATTTGTGACTAATAGATAAGGACTCTTAAAACA
Source organism: Myxocyprinus asiaticus (assembly GCF_019703515.2). NCBI lineage: Eukaryota > Metazoa > Chordata > Actinopteri > Cypriniformes > Catostomidae > Myxocyprinus > Myxocyprinus asiaticus. Next base: position 45,517,442 of record NC_059356.1, on the reverse strand, counting down.
TAATATTAATAATTCCGATATAAACTAAAATGTGGATGTTTTCAGAGAACATATCATAACTTAAGTTGATTGTTTAAGTTTAATTTGAGTAGGTTTCTTGTTTTAAGCATAAACCTCATTTTTTGTTATATACGATTTATGCTTAAAACAAGAAAAACTATTTGCGGGGTAAGAAAAACCAAGTGAATTCAATCAAAACTTTATATCTTACACAATCTTGTTTTAAGGTTGACAAAAATACTGATTAAGATTTCATTTTCACAGGGCATGTTTGCGTGCAGTCATACACACATCTAACTGAGGGTTGAAAAGATAGAAGTCCGACTTTAAGTGGTGCTATGTTGCACTTTTCAAAGTAGGAAATTGGAAATTCTGACTTTCTGAGTTGAATGGAACACAATTTGGCAAGTTCTGGGCTTTTATAAGGGTAAAAACCACTTAAATGAATTAAATTGATTTAGTTTTGAATATGCCAGAATAGCAGTCACCTGTGTCTGCTGGGGTATGTTCAGAAAGTTGTTGTCCCGTGATCCGATGCTGACAAACCTGTTGGAAGCTGTGGTGCCTGGCGAGGAGTATGCTGAGAGAGAGAGAGAGAGAGAGAGAGAGAGAGAGAGAGAGAGAGAGAGAGAGAGAAAGAAAGGACTCAAAAAACCTCAGACTTCACTCAATATGTACATCACATAATCATGTTAATCTGTACATTTATTGTTATTATAAAGCAATTTTAAAGAAAAGGCTATAGCGCCAATATTTAATCAGAACATAGAATTTTGATTCTGCAAATAGACAAATGTTTTAAGGGGATTCTCTAAATATAAAGTGAAAAACTTTGATATAATGAATTATAAATGTTGGCAAAATACAGGCAAAAAATAAGACAAGATAATAAGATAAAAAAATATTATATTTGATTGCTCTTTGTTCATACAATAGGTCAAAAGAGATTAATATATATATATATATTCATTAATCTCTTTATTTATTATTTATTTATTTTTTAAGCTCCAATTCTGCAGGTTTGAAGTCATTATCAAATTTAGGGCAGTTTGAGAAGATTTCAGTGATGGACTCCATGGTGTAATTGTCAATCTAGAATGGAGATCAAACATAAGAAATGTGTGGGGAAAAATAAGAAAAGGCTAATTGTCCTAAAATTTGCTGTTGGTCAAAGTTGACACTATCATTAGCAAACATGCCAAAAGCAAAATAGAAAACATTTCTATTACTAAAATGAATACATTATTTGGTATTCCTGGGTACATAATTTAAACAAATGGAATAAATTAAAAAAGTCTGACATATTTTTTTTTTTTTTTTTTTTTTTGGAGGTTTCACACTAAATGACAGGCTCTGCAAACATCAGTGATTTGCATTTATCTTAACAGAAACAAAATAATCAGCACAACTTTATAAGTAAAAACAAAAAAACTTAGCACAGCTACAAGAGAGAAATTTTAAGTGTCTTAGTATAAATATGTCATTATAAATAGTTCCACGGTTATAGCTCCACCTCAAAAATCTGACTGTATGAGCCATGTTCGATGCTTTTGTAGATACACACAAACCTGTGACTGCACATCAGTTCAATTCTATATTAATTCGCAAAGTTGCTACAAACCATTGAGCTTGCTTTGCAACATTAAACAGCCTACAGCTGGCGGAATAACTGTGATTATTGTTATTTATTCATTTTAATTAGTAACTGAACATTGGTGTCCTTTATCATATTGTCTTTATGGCTGTTATAAAACATAAGTCACAAAAGGCTATGTGTTTTTTCCTCAGGTTAAGGGGGTATTTGGCACTCACGGTAAAATCACTGTAATACACAACCTCTTATTGCTTAATGTCTTAATTTGAGCAAATGAATTGCATATGTCTGTAAGTGTGTTACGATAAGTCTGTTCTTATGAATCTGCAACATATAAAAACGTAAAAAGACATGGCTTGGGCAGTGACATACAAATGACAACATCTAAAAAATAAAATAAAACAACAACAATAATGACAACAAAACAGAAATAAGAAACAAGAAAGAAAAAGAAGAAAATAAATGCAAGTGCTCCGTCCAGTGCCCCGTCTGTGGTGAGTGAAAATGTTTGGTCTGATTGTTCACCCCAATATGCCACCTCCATTCTTAAAGGTCCCAACGTGCAGGTTCAACATCAGTTTTGTATTATTCATGCTTTTGGCTGTGTACAAACTGACTTTTGGACCAGCACAGGAGCCTTTTTCCACATGCTAACCAACAACTTAAACTCAACCAAAACAAATTAAAATCAAACCAAAGTAAAAAGTCAATGGTTAAAAGCATGGGTTCCTTGTGTCTCACAATTGACTGCATTTGTACATTGTATTTAAGAGTGTAAAAATGCATGTAAAATTTGGCATGCAGGAGTCCACTTCAACTGCCCTAAATTTGTATTCTGATGCCTGCTAAACCACAGACTGTTTGCTGTAAGGACGAGAAATTGCCATCTCAAAGTAATAAAATGTGCATGTAAAAAAAGGACCAGACAATTTTGCACTGGCTTCATTCAGTAAAAAAAAAAAAAAAGTAAAGAAGAAAAGTGTCATGAAAAATATTGACTAGGGGTTCAGGGTGAGTTTTCATTTTTGGGAGAACCATCCCTTCTTTCTCTGGAATTTAGTTGGGTCAAACAGGCCAAGCTGTGGCCTGATGACTGATTAGATAGCTTGTTTTGGGGTTTGGTGGAATGGGGGGGGGGGGGGGGTCACTTACACGGAGATGTGGGTGAGGTGAGTCCGCCATCGAGGGGCGTGCTGCTGGTTTTAGAGTCTGGCATTGAGAGGGGCACTGGACGCGCCACAGGGGGGGGTGGAGGCAGTAAGAAGGAGCCCGGCATTTTACTCTGGCCGCTCCCGTTCGGCTGCAGACGACACAAACAGGGTGAGGAGGTGTGGAAACGCCCGACACCTCGCAAATGGCAAGTCAACGCTGGCTCGCTCCAAAAAATAAAGATGGGGTGGCTGGGAGTGGAGTGTTGAGAGGGAAACAACCAAAATGATGAATGCTTGTTCAATATGTGCGTGTGTTTGCGTGTTGAATTCACCACCACAGGCACAGACGGGAACAGTGGAAGAGCTGGAAAAATCAAGATGGAGGACTTTTGGTAGAAGGTGAGTAACAGGAAATGGGATGCACGTATGGTGAGATGTTTGTTTTTTTTTTGTCCATGGAAAGACGTTGAATCAAAACCAGGGCATGAAAACAAAAGACACTTTCGCGATGTTGAAAATGGCACAAGCAGAACTGAGGAGGGGATGTGTGCAACCCTGAAATGCGAAGTTGCCAGATGTTGTGTAGAAGGTTTTTAATTTAAAGGTGGAAGGAGGAAAGATTGACTCAAGATCGTCAAGACAAGCACAAGACAACATAACAATGACTAAGAAATCGGTGTCAAGGACAAGTAATGGACACATTTGTTGTCATCGAAAGGACAGTTTACAATTACTACAATAAAGGAATCACACAAGGTCCTTGTTTTACATTTAAAGAGGTACCAAGAGAAATAACATAGTTAGTTTTACAGTGAAGGACTCAAATATCCATTTATTTCAAAGCTGAGTTAAGTTTATGGATGCTTGCTACCAATATGCTTTATTGTAAGCTTGTTTGCTGTCTTCACAGTGGTAAGCTCTGTACGAGCAACATTACTAGAAGTTCGAACAGAAATACAAACAGAAATAAAATTGTTGATAACGTTAGTTGTAGGTCAGTCCATGTAAATGCCAAAGTATACTTCGGTTTTCTGTGAGGGTATTCAATGCATACAGAAAATCTACATACTGTTCATAGTATACACACTGCAAAAATAGTACTGTATGAGTAGTATTGTAGTATGCCATTTGCAACACACCCTATGTAATCTGACTATATATAATGCAGACACAACTTATGCATAATACATAATGATCGGGGCTTGGTATTGATACAGATTTCCCAATTCAATTCCGATTCACAAGCTCTCAATTCGATTCTGTTTGATTCAGATTAATTTGGGTATATTTCATGTCCATTTTGCAGACATACAGCATGCACCGTAAATACTAATAGTTATCTCAAATTGTAAAAAATACTATAAAATAACTTAAGCTTAATTTTTTACTATTCTTACTAGCTTTAATTAAGTTACCGTTACTCTCGAAACCCTAAAGTTGTCATTAATAAAAACATTTAAGTGGTCCTAATTAAACAGTACTTGAAACGTCACATTTTGGAATCATAACTCAAATATATACATTCTTTAAACTTTGGCTTTGAGTACTACTAACTCAAAATTATTAAGCAGAAAATTGCTGCTGTGTGGAAAACCCTTGAATAAATTATGTATGTTTGGTCAAAACATTGGAACTTGTTATTTAAAAATGTATATAGTTTTAATTCTTATGACTATTGTTGTTGTTTTGTTGTAGCTGGTTAGATGTGATTTTTGTGAAGTCACCATTAGGGTGATTTGTGTTACCTCTGGTGAACTTGGAGCTTGGTAAATTTAAGCCATTCTTCTTTACTCAATTGAACTTTACAAAAGTGCAGATTTATGTGCACTAAAGGCGGTCGCACACTGGACGAGAAGCGTCACGCCGTGTCGCGGCTAGGACACGGCACATGTATCAAACAAGGTGCACGTCAATGCGGTTCAGGTTGCAGACAGTACCAAGGTTTTTCCCTTGTTCAAGAATGAAGAACAATAAAGTAAATAATCTATGTCGTTTGATAATTATTTGGGTTGAATTTAATGGAAAATATGTGAGTTGCGCTCCTCGGCGCGGCAGAAATTTGAGCAGCCTCCGGAGTCGTGGATGGGCGCCGCCGACAGACGCCGAGTGGTGGCGGCAGTATGTGTACCTTCATTGAAAACTGTTGTTTTTAATTTTAGAACACGCCATGTCGTCCGCCAGATGCGTCCGGTGTGTGAACCCCTTCAGAAGTACTGAGGAGAATCCAATGTGCCATATGGCTAACCGAGATTCCAGCCATAATTTTCCTTAAACTGTACAAGACATGCCATAACTTAATTTAAATAATTAAATAAAAACAATGATACTTTATCACAGATAAGTTTACTTTTAACTAGTAAACTTTACTTAAAAAAATAAGTTAATTTTACTTGAGCTAAATAAGTACGTTTACTTCGATTTTTTAAGGCATTCGATTTGCATGTTTTTTTTTCTAAGTAAGGTCAACAAATAACATTTTACAGTGTAAAAAGATACTCTCACATGCCGTTAATTATACAGGGGATTTTACATTACGGAAATATTACTTAAAAAAAAAAAAAATTCACATCATTTTGGTCAAATTTGAGCTTTAAAAAAAAAAAAAAATTTACAAACTCCACGTATTCCATCAGTGAATATGATGTTGTGAAATTGCATCTATTATATTGAATTTATATATTGTTACATGTTTATTGTTTACATTCATAATTTAAATTTCCAAGTGTTAATATTGATTTGTGGAGCACGTGCTAAAACGGTACTGTCTCTTTAAGAAAAGCGGCAGTTCAGTGAGCGTCACACAGATGTGTTTTGGTTGAGCACTAAACAAAAGTAAGTGGAGTCGCATAGTTTCTTTACTGCATCCGTGCTATGTGTGATTAGAATAAAATGTTTCTATTTTTGTTGTTTTTGATCAATAACTGACTCTAAAGCACAGAAAGGATATTCAAAAAAAATTTATTTAATGATGAATGGATTGCGTGGATCTCGCCTTTGGACACACGTTACACGGAATGAGCCAAACCAAACTTTTACTCTCAACACGCAGTTAAAGGACCACTGTGCTAAAATGCGAAATTTGGTTGCATATGTGAGTGATTTACTTGCATTGTTGAGAGTTGCGCAGAGAGTAAAGTATCGGTCTTGGGATTTAAGAATTGATATTAAAGATCATTCAAATGAAAATCGAGATTCATTGGAAAATCTATATTTTCACCCAGCCCTAAGAATGATTATTCCTTTTTCTGATTTTTCTTTATATAATATAATCATTGGTTAAATTCAGGAGAAAAATGCAATCAAATCTACAGTACCTGTTTGCATAGAACAACGTGATTATACCTACATTTCTGCAAAATGATTGTTGTATCGTGGCAGTTTTTTGGTAAAATGAACACTAGAGGTGCTACAACAACAATGACTTTAATTCCCTTTTACACAGATCATGAGTAAAATGGAAGATTATTAGTTGACTTATAAGCGCATGACTTGAAAGCAATACATTTTAACGTTTGCAATACATAACCTAACTATATTTACAACCTTGTTCAAGCGTGATCAAATTGCGCGCTAACTGATGCAAAGGAGTGGGGGTCGAGTTCTCAAAAACCTGCAAGTCGATACGTGAGACGAAAGTGTCGTAGCAGCAAAACAATTACGTGTTTGCTTCAGCAATTGCATCTTTTCATGTCACATTTGATTTTGATGACACTATCGATTAGGTTTATTCTTAAGGTTTAGGGTAGGGAAGCAGTTATTTTTTCTGATGTAAATCTCAATAGAGCATTAACCTTAAAAACCTTGCTTTATCGCCACACAGCAGACATTTCACTTTGGAACTGCTGCGATAAGGAGCAACGTAATATCATTTTGCAAAAACTTTGCACAGTCATGCAATTTTCATGAGATCGGGATCAGCCAAATTGTTCTGGCAGAACAGACAGGAGAAACTGACCCCAGAGTGTCAGATCATCACTACCTGTATGATGCCACTTACTCTTACCTGGCCGCTAGCCTGTCCTGATCCGTCGGCACACACAAACTGCACAAACTCCTTGAGCGGGTCCTGGCCCGGATGGTGGTGGTATCTGATCGTGGGGTGAGTGAAATACGGGCTGGACTGCTGAATGATGGAGGGCGAGGGGAAGTGAAGGGATGAAGCTGAGGCACGGGGACTTCCTGCTACAGAGAGAGAGAGAGATAGAGAGATAGAGGTTAGTGATATGTAGATTATAAAAGTAGCACTAGTATATTAGTAATGAGGTCAAGAAAGCTGACACTGATTCAATGGATGACATGAGATGATCGTTTTTTAAACTGGTTTAGTAAAATTGTGTGTATGAGAGTGTTTAGCCTAGTTTCTTCGTGTGCCTTCCATTTTGCACATGATCAAGTGTTGTAGCATTTCAAAGTTTACTTATTTGATCATGAGCCCATACAGATGCATTTGACATATGTGGACTACAACTGCTCTTGTAGCACAGTCAACAGCAGGCGAATGCGCCATTGATGCGCGAAGACTTGGACTGTCCGCGTGTCTAGAAAAACTGGGCATGCGAGTACAGTCCGTGCGTTCTGTGCTGATGACAAAATTTGCATCCAGGCCACTCGGCACATATAAAAATGGAAGTATACTTCGTCCTTTAGAAGGTTTACAAACCTGTTTCCATAAGTTGGATACATTTGACAGAATCTCCCTATGCCAATGCCCTCAAAGGTAAAAATTATTTATTTAATTATTTACTTTTTTTATTCAAAAATTTTCAAAATTAGGATAAGGGTTAGCATTTGGGTTGTAGTCTGTAGCAATTACAGGTATCTTTTTATAAAAACAATAAATGTGAAATAAATGTGGCGACTACGACAAAAGTGTATATGTGGGCGACTACGCCAACTAGGTGATGGTATCGCTAACTCACAATACACTGCAAATTGTGATATGTCCATATGTGATGCATAATAATTCTAATAACTGGGTCGTAATAAAAACATTTGAATGCAGTTTTCAGAGTTTACTCTTATTTAGACATTTTCTTAATTAACTGAACTGCAGGGAATGGTATGAATGCACACATAAAGAAATATATTAAAAATATTGATACAAAGGATCTAGGTATCAGTGCAAAGATGCATTCTCATTTGCATTAAAGGAATATGTTGCGGGTTCAATGCAAGTTAAGCTTAATCGACAGAACTTGTGGCATGATGTTGATTACTACAAAAACTAATTTCGTCTCTTCCCTCGATTACTTAAAAGAAGAAGCAAAAATCGTGGTTCATGCTAACAAATATAACGTTTACATCTTGTGGCTATTCTTTTTTAACAGTGTGTATTTTAATGTTTATAGACTGGCCCCATTCACTTCCATTGTAAGTGCCAAAATGTAACCACAATTTTTGCGATATTTTATTTTTTATTTTTTTATAAAAGAGGGACAAGTCGAAATTCTTTTTTGTGGTAATCAACATCATGCCACAAATGCTAGCAATTGAACCTGGAGCATTCCTTTCAGAGTAACATTAAGTCCATCTCTTGATTGGCGAGAGGAGGGGTGAGCTCTTTCTCCTCAAGCCAAGCGGGGCCCCCAGCTGCCGGGGACAGTCTGCCAACTTCAAGAGCTTCTCTGTAACCCAGACACTCCCAGCCAAAGCCCTGCTTTTCACCCTTGCTGCCGTCCAGACTGCTATTCCCTCCTCTTCCTCCATTGCATTTACTCTTTCATCATCCAGCCTTTAATCCCATTAGGGAATGGGATGGAGCCAAGGCCTTAAGGCGGCAAATGGCGCTACAAACTAGTGCCACCAAAGACCTCCTCCTTCTTGGAGTAGCTGCACAACAATAGCTCTAAACACAACCTTAAGACAAAACAACACATTGGTATACAACAGCAGGGCATGGCATAGCATAAGGCCACATCTCCATCCAAATGTACGACACTACGCAAGCAAACTGGCAGCACCACAAAACAAAAATGAGCAAATGCAAAGAAAGAAGATAAATAAGATAAACCTGCAATCTTTCAGCATATCCTAGTGGTTAAGGGATATAGCTTAGTGGTAGAACATTTGACTGTAGATGAAGAGGTCTCTACGGGTTGTGAACATATCTTGACGTAGATCTACAAAACCCACTGTGAAAGTGAGATTTTGTTGCCGCTTTGCAGTTTGGCACTTCTATACTTTATTTCCCTTTTCCCTTGTTTGTGAAAAAGACATTGGAACATTAACAGAGATTTCTAATAACATAGGTGGTGTGCAGTATTAAAGGAGGGTTGATAGCTATAGCTGCCTTCAAGTGCACCTGGAAAGCTTCAATGTCCGTGTCGGGCATTCGTTATCACGTCACGCATTCAAGTCATAAAAAAAATACAGAAGAAGCCAAACTAAAACAAACACACAATAAACAATGGGAAAAGCTTTTTTTTTCTATTGTACTGGTGAATAATCATAAGTAAATAGACCTATGTGACTCATTAGCATTGAATAAATCTATGTTATTTAAATCAGGGACTAAAAACAAAATGTTTTTAATTTTGGTTCATTCTGAGCAAAAACTGTATTTTTCGTTCCAGTTCAGAAGTTCCGCAGCCTTCTTTCCAAAAGGTAACCGGTTAGAACAAAATAAAAGAACGGTTAATAACCTTCTTTTAAAAAGTGGGTGAAATACCAATTGCAGTGTTGCCAGATCTTGCAAGAGAAACAAGCAACCTGGTCTGGAAAAACAAGCCCAAAATAAGCCATTTGCCTCACAAAATAAGCGAACATTCTGTGAGCAATACATTTTTTTCCTGTGTGGTGGATTTATCAGCATAGAAATAATTATAAGCAGTTCATTAACAGTTAAATATAATTTTATTTACAGATCTGCTTCTCAGTCAAAACCCAGCAGCATCAAATCTGTATTAATGCACATCTCAAACAATAATTCAGTGAAGACTTGGAAACAACTGAGAAATGTACTTTTTACCTCTAATAATGTTTTCCTTGTACCTGGATTAGCTGTGCATGTATACAGTATGTACTGTAGTAATTATACATTGTTGTTAAAAGGTCTTCATACACAGAATGCAACATCCACAACGGTCAGTTAGGCAAAGAAATGTGTGATGCAGCAGTTTCCTTCAGGATCAAAGCACATGTTTAATTTTTTCGGGGAACATGAAGGGGTGTAGTTCCAAAAATTTACTGTAATAAACCCTTTGGCCTTTGCTTTCAAGAAAAAATGATCGGAACAAAATTATCCCATCATAACCAGTTACCAGCATTTAAAAATATCGTTTTCACTCTGGAACAATTGAAAATCACTTTGTTCCGGTTTTCAGTTACGTTCTGCTAAAAATTTAGTTCGTTTTCAGTTTTCGTTTTCGTTCAGTAAACCATTTTTAGTCCCTGATTTAAATAAAGCACTACAATTTAAATAATTTAGACTTTCCATCAGGTTTTTATGTCATCGGGCCGGGAGTTAGACAGAGAGTTTCCCACTGGTAAATAGGACTTGGCTTGACTATTCATGTGCTTGGAACTCGTAATTACGATATTTCTGACTCAATTTGAAGTCTGCATGTGTACTTTGTAATAGAGGTCAACCTATAGTGGATTTTGCTGATACCGATAACTAAAGTTGTGGAAAAGGCTGATAAGCGATTAATTGATTTATAGAATAAAAAAAACAACAACAACAACAACAAAAAAAAACTTCATAGCCTTTCCTTTCTATGAGGTTCACAGACATAGAGGCTACAAGAGTCGAATATATAAATAAAATCCCAGATGCAGGTTATTCTGCCAAAATCCCAATGATAACCAGATTTGGAGCATAATTTAGGGCTACGAACAAGCCGAAATACATGTACTTATTTAGGGACTCTTATTTTGAAATTACGTAGACTTGGTGCTGTTACAATGATCTATATTTAAGTTTTTACCAAATTAAGCTTTGTATAGCCTATATATTCAACAGATTAAGGATTATATATATACATTCCCATATATTTTTCTATGCTTGCCCTCGCTTCATTTTAGAACACTTGATTTTCTAATCAAAATAACCAAATTTGCATTGAAGTGAGGATAAAAATATGGATGAATATTGTATGTCAGTGATTGTTTTTTCACCTCTAAAAGCCTCTATTTTCCTGTAAACCCAAGCTGTTCTAACTGCAGAATCCTCCAGCGCTGGCCACAGAGGAACACTGAACAGAAATAATAATTTTTAAATTACCGATTAATCGGTAAAACCAATATAACAGTCTGCCTCTACAATGTAAAAGGCTTATCGCGCCTCTATCTTTAAAATCAACATGAAACAACCCATTTTACTATCATAATGAGCAGATTAGACTGCAGTGTGCATTTGTTGAATGTTTTGATACTGTTTTAACTCCATATTAAACAAACAAACAAACAAACAAAAAATAATGTAGGGCAGAACTTAACTAAAACAATTAGTTAATGTTAATTAACCCTATCCAACAGCCCATGTGGCCTCGATGATGTCAGCAGAAAAGGAAAGTTGTTTCAGTAGCAGTGCAAGCTATTTCATATTGATAACAAGAAAACATTTTTAATAATTTCCTATGACATTTTTAATAATTCTAATAAGGAAAAAATGAAGTCGAGAAATGGAGAGACCAATCACCAACCAATCACACTGACAAATAGACAGACAAAAAGACAAATCGGCCTCAATACAGGGGGGAAAAAAAGGGTGGGGGAGTAGGACGTATGACAAATGCCCAAACCTAAGTGCCTTCACCCAACCAACCATTGTGAAAACACAGCCTCGGCTCTCCCCAAAAGTCACCACATCCAACCCCACCAAGCGCTACACCTGCGAGGGGGCTTGAGGGATCAGGGACTGGAAGGGAGGGAGATGGGGGTCTCTGAACTCTCACCTGGTCTCACACCTGCCAGCATGGGCAGCGGGTGATGGGTGAACGGCATGCGGGCAGACCTCGTATGGCCGGACAGAGCGCTGAAATCGAATTTCCCCGGCTTCTTAAGAGAACCAGGCGACGAGAGCCCTGGTAAAAATGGGATCAACAAAATGGCAGAACAGAGATGTGGATTTAATCAAACACGGTTTTGTTTATTGATCTTTGTCTAAAAAATATCTTGTATTTGCTTCTAAAGTGCTACAATTTTTCTTAGAATCTTATCAAAAAATTGTTGTAATATACAAATAAGACACTGCTAGGCTTTGTTGTATCTCGTTTGTTTTTGTTTTGTTTTTTTGGAAAGTATAGAGAAGCCAGTCAGTCAGGTCCAGAGTGCGAGCTTTGTTTTAAAGCAGTGGAGTGCAGGAAAGAATGGGACAGGGTCAGGATAGGGCTTGGATAGGGTCGGGAAGGGTCTCTATGCAAAATGAGAAAAATAGATGGGAGAGGCCATGGTAAAACATTTCAAAATGATCTGTCTGTCTGCCTGTCTGTCTCACCAAATCTCAAAGACAAGAGTATTTTGTCAAAAGGTAATTCTCATTAAACCTCTTAGGAAAATGTCCTGGTGATAGTTTAGTCCAAAATCTAAAGAAACATATAAGAAATTATATTTAACATTGTCACATTATATTCATAACAGTTACAAACATTTTACCCCTCAATTTTCATTACCGAAATGCAAACAAAATGATCACTATGATATTCACTTTAACGGCAAGTTATTATTATTATTTTTTTTATAAATTATTTCAATTACCGTATAAAGTATTTATATACGTATCATAGTTGTACTCTCTTGGTACTGCCTTTCGTTTTCACTGTTTTTAAGTAATACAGTCAGTGTTACGGTGATGATATTCATCATTGAAAACAATTTCAATGGTAAAAGTAAAATGTTCTGATGTGTTATGATAATGAGAATTGTGTGGTAAAATATGTTTACACTCCTAAAAATATTTTAGCCTATTTTTAAGATTAACAAAATGTCATCAAATTTAATTGTGTAATGTTTTTAAAAATCGAACTGATAAAACTTAAATATTTAGTTTTTTTTTATTTATTTATTTTATTAAAGATTACTCAATTCAATTTGGTGGAATTTTGAAATTGAAATGGGTAAATCTTAAATTAATTTTTTGAGTGTAAGTGTCCTGAAAATAATGTCACAATGCAAAAAATCTCAGTGGTCCAAAATGTAGGCTTCATTATCTATATGCAAAATGTCATTTCAGATACAGTATTTATAACCAAATTAACAAACCATTGTATTGATATTTCTTGACAGGTTTCCTGATAATCCCCCTAAAGCATAAATGTCACTTTTTTTGCCACTATTTTTCACAATTTTTATAATTTATTAGTAAAGGCATGTAATTGTCTGATATTTGGCTATTTTGAGATTATCGCCCACTTGGCTGATTAACAGAAGTGGTTTAAAATCTACTGACAAACTTGTAAATGTTTAAAATTAGTATTTATTTATTTATTTATGTTTTGTGAAATCTCAGTAAATATTGTGTAAAATTAATTTTACAGCTTAAGCAAAAAATTTATATTGGCCTATTTTTAAGATTTACACATTTCAATTTCAAAACAAAATTCTATCAAATTGAATTGTATAATGTTTAACAAAATTAAATTAATAACACTTAAAATACTTTATTTTATTTTATAAAGGATTACTCAATTCAATTTGATTAAATTTTATGAAATTGAAATACATCTTCATCCCACTTGTTTTAATTACATTTACTTTAATTATAAAATTGCTTTAATAAACTAACAACATACCTGTATATAAATGTACAATGAGCTTTATATAAATGTATACATACAAATGTTCTTTCTAGACATTAGCACTGGCCATATTACAGTACAATAATAAAGTCCAAAAACCCTAAGAGACCCAAGTATTGACAATGAGGATGTATTTTCATTTTTTTTTTTTTTTCCTCCTTGAAAGTGTTTTTAGGAAGCAGTTGATTGAAAAAAATCTAAGCACTGAAAATAAAAGTCTAAGATTTTTAAGCATATTTTGTTTTGGGGTGACTTTCGTGTGACTTTAGCAAACAATGGCAGTCAACTGGAAAATCTTGATTTTTAAGCATACTTTACACTGCTAATCTTTTTTAATTTAAATTACTAAATCTTGTGTGACTTTAGCATGCTGACATTTATTTTTTTAAAACAAAAATCTGTATTATTTAACTGCTTTTAACAAATGTTGCAATTCTGCTATGCTGGGTCTCTGAGGATTAAAGCTAAAATATAAAATAAAATAATCTTTAAATCCACAACAATACATTTTTGTTCTTTAGGTACAAAGCTAAAAGGTAACGAGTTACATTTTCAAAATCACTCTGTAGTTTTACACCATAAAGAGGAGCTTCACCATAATATATAGTAAAACATAGACTAAACATATGCAAAATATAGTCAGCCACTATTACAGTAACTATCACATAAATCTCTAATAACCTTTCTGTCTTTACGAGTATCCATGTTTAGATTAGTGCAAGAACTCCAATATACCCACAAGACCGCATTAGTAATGCCAAAAGGACTGTACATTCCATCAACCAGTCTAATAAGTAAATAATCATAAATGCAAACTGTGTATACAAAGTCTGACATTAAGAAACTCTAAACAAACTTCACATTGAGGACCAAATCTGAGGTTTTCACTCAACTTTTACAGTCCTGATGGACAAACTGAAGAGTAAAACACACCTAGATCTGTTTCGAGTGGCAGATTTGTACCCTCATGCCAGAAAGAGGAGGACAGGCAGGAAGCGCAATGTGCGAATGATGAGGGTGGAATTATGGTAAATGAAAAGAAAAAGTGTGTGTCGGTTTGGTCTTGTCATATATAACAGCACATTAATGTGTCCTCCTGATCTTATAAATGTCAAATGAAGGCCGCAGGGCTGCTAGCTTAAGCTGTTGAGCACTTCCCGAGTTACTTTGGCAAAAACATGAGGGCTGAATATACGCCCGGCTCACCCAGTGACCCAGAAACACGGCCAAACATGTCAGGACTCAGGAAGGAATGGAAAAAGAGTTTACGATCAATCTTGTGGCTGGTTTTGAGGGAAACTATTATAATAAGTGGTGATTTAAACACCCAATTTAAGATTTTAAAGACAGGGCTGTTCAGAGACATGTAAGGAAGCCACATAATTTTTCTGTGAAATCTTTAACTAATCTAATGTTGCTTTTGTAATGATATTTATAAATATCTCTATATACAGCTTATTTTCAAATGTTGTTTACATGCAATCTATAAACAAATGAAAAAGTATGTACTATGTGTTTTTTTCAAACATAATTGTGTGTATGCATATGTAAATGTGTAAACATATCGTGCATCATTACTCGCAAAATGGTGAGGAAATGAAAAACGGCATTTTCCCTTTGTTGTACTATACTATGCTTTTGATGTACAAAAATAGACACTATGTTTCATTGGTTCCTTTGTAAGTAAGGGGATTTCATTGGAGGCTTTAAAAGCAACAATATCTCTGAAAATGTTCAGGGAAAATAAATTGTTAATACTGTATTTACAGAAGATCACAAGGCATTTGTTTGTTTTTCTTTATGCTTAAAACAAACACTGTGTATCATGATTGACTATGGGAGAGCAAAACACACAGGTCTAATGATTTTCTTAAAGAAGACATAATTATGTACAGCGTGAACAGCAGTGTTTATGCACTTGTTTTTCAACAACAACAAAAAGGTAATACTGTCTGTTCTTTTCCAACAAAAAAAGATAATACTGACCATACAACTGCACACAAAATACAGTCTGTGCTATTACAATTAGAAAAGATATTACTGTCTGTACTACTGCAAACAAAAATAATTGTCTGTGCTATTGCAAGCAAAAAGATAATACTGTCCATACTATTGCAAACAAAAACAGAAAACACAGTCTGTACTATTGCAAACAAAAACAGAAAACACTGTCCGTACTATTGCAAACAAAAACAGAAAACACTGTCTGTACTACTGCAAACAACAAAAGAAAACACTGTCTGTACTATTGCAAACAAAAAAGAAAACACTGTCAGTGCAACTGCAAACAAAAACATAAAACACTGTCTGTACTATTGCAAACAAAAACAGAAAACACTGTCCGTACTATTGCAAACAAAAACAGAAAACACTGTCTGTACTACTGCAAACAACAAAAGGAAAACACTGTCTGTACTATTGCAAACAAAAAAGAAAACACTGTCAGTGCAACTGCAAACAAAAACATAAAACACTGTCTCTACTATTGCAAACAAAAACAGAAAACACTGTCTGTACTATTGCAAAAAAAAAAACAAAAAAAAGGAAAACACTGTCTGTACTATTGCAAACAAAAAAGAAAACACGGTCAGTGCAACTGCAAACAAAAACAGAAAACACTGTCTGTACTATTGCAAACAAAAACAGAAAACACTGTCTGTACTATTGCAAACAACAAAAGGAAAACACTGTCTTTACTATTGCAAACAAAAAAGAAAACACTGTCAGTGCAATTGCAAACAAAAAAGAAAACACTGTCTGTGCTATTGCAAGCAAAAAAGAAAACACTGTCCGTGCAATTGAAAACAAAAAAAAGAAAACACTGTCTGTACTATTGCAAACAAAAAAGAAAACACTTTTGTGCAATTGCAAACAAAAAAAGAAAGCGTCATGGTTACTTGTGTAACCTCCGTTCCCTGATGGAGGGAACGAGATGTTGTGTCGATGTAGTGACACTAGGGGTCACTCTTGGGAGCCCGAGACACCTCTGCTCTTTGATAAAATCCAGGCACGTTTCGCTGACGGAGAACGCTTGCAGGTCTGCTACCCTCTTGATGGAGGTGAGCGCAGTCAGGAGGGCAGTCTTCAAGGAGAGTGCCTTAAGCTCAGCTGACTGCAAAGGCTCAAAGGGGGCTCTCTGTAGACCCTAAAGAATTACAGAGAGGTCCCATGAGGGAACGAGGCGTGGTCTGGAGGGGTTCAGCCTCCTGGCACCTCTCAGGAACCTGATGATCAGGTCGTGCTTCCCTAAAGACTTACCGTCCACCGTGTCGTGGTGTGCTGCTATAGCAGCTACCTCTCCTGCAGGAAGGAAAGCACCGATCCGACTGCACATCTCTGGTGGTCTTCCCATTGGGAAGAACACCATTTAGCAAACAGACGCCACTTAAAGGCATACAGGAGCCTCGTAGATAGTGCCCCGTCCCTGAGAAAGAAGGTCCTTCCTCAGGGTAATTCGGGGTGTCTGTCACGAGGAGTGTGAGGTCCAAGAACCACGTCTGGGTGGGCCAGTAGGGTTCTACCAGGATGACCTGCTCCTCATCCTCCCTGACCTTGCACAGAGTCTGTGCAAGTAGGCTCACTGGGGGAAACACATATTTGCGCAGGCCAGGGGGCCAGCTGTGTGCCAGCGCGTCTATACCGAGAAGTGCCTCGGTCAGGGCGTACCACAGCGGGCAGTGGGAGGATTCTTGGGAGGCATACAGGTCTACCTGCACCTGTCTGAATCGACTCCAGATCAGCTGGACCACCTAAGGGTGGAGTCTCCACTCTCCCCTGAGGGTAACCTGCTATGACAGCACGTCCGCTGTAGTGTTGAGGTCGCCTGGGATGTGAGTGGCTCGCAGCGACTTGAGGTGCTGCTGACTCCAGAGGAGGAGACGGCAGGCGAGTTGTGACATACAACGAGAGCGCAGACTGCCTTGGGGGTTGACATATGCTACCATTGCCGTGTTGTCTGTCCAAACTAACATGTGCTTGCCCTGGATCAACGGCCGGAACCTCCGCAGGGTGAGCAGAATTGCTAGCAACTCGAGGCAGTTGATGTGCCAATGCAGCCGCGGGCCCGTCCATAAGCCGGCGGCTGCGTGCCCATTGCAAACGGTGCCCCAGCCCATCTTGGAGGCATCAGTCGTGACCACGACGCGCCTGGAGACCTGCTCTAGGGAACACCTGCCCATAGAAACGTGAGGTTGGTCCAAGGGCTGAAGAGGCAGTGACAGACCGGCGTGATGACCACGCGATGTGTCCCGTGGTGCCATGCCCATCTCGGAACTCGAGTCTGAAGCCAGTGCTGAAGCGGTCTCATATGCATCAACCCGAGCAGGGTGGCCACCGCTAAGGATGCCATATACCCCAAGAGCCTCTGAAAGTGTTTCAGTGGAACCGCTGTTTTCTGTTTGAACGCCTTCAAACAGGCCAGCACCGACTGTGCGTGCTCATTCGTGAGGCGTGCTGTCAACGAGACTGAGTCCAACTCCAAACCGAGAAAAGAGATGCTCTGAACCGGGAGGAGCTTGCTCTTTTCCCAATTGACCCAAAGCCCTAATTGGCTGAGGTGCGAGAGCACCAAGTCCCTGTGTGCACACAACATGTCCCGAGAGTGAGCTAGGATTAGCCAATCGTCGAGATAGTTGAGAATGCGAATGCCCACCTCCCTTAACGGGGCAAGAGCTGCCTCTGCGACCTTCGTGAAGATGCGAGGGGACAAGGACAGACTGAAAGGGAGGACCTTGTACTGATACACCCGACCCTCGAATGCAAACCGCAGGAAGGGTCTGTGTCGAGGTAGAATCGAGACGTGAAAGTACGCGTCTTTCAGGTCTACCGCCGCGAACCAATCTTGATGCCAGACGCTCGCCAGAATGCGTTTTTGCGTCAGCATCTTGAACGGGAGTCTGTGTAAAGCCTGGTTCAGTACTCGCAGGTCCAAGATTGGCTGCAACCCACCGCCTTTTTTCGGTACGATGAAGTAGGGGCTGTAAAACCCCTTCTTCATCTCGGCTGGAGGGACAGGTTCTATTGCACCATTCCGTAGGAGGGTGGCGATCTCTGCACACAAGGTAGCAGCGTTTTCGTCCTTCACCAAGGTGAAGTGGATACCGCTGAACCTGGGCGGACGCCTGGTAAACTGAATCACGTAACCGAGTCGGACGGTCCGGATCAGCCATCGCGACGGATTGGAAAGTGCAAGCCACGCATCCAAGCTCCGCACGAAGGGGACCAAAAGGACAATCTCGTCGGATGTACCGACAGGTGGGGCCTCGCGGCGGGGCAGAGCTCGAGGTGCCACACCATGTCGTGGCCGTGCTGAGTCTAGGGACATCGAAGCACTTACCTGGCTCCTTGTGACCACCCCCGGAACAGCCTGGAATGGGGAGGAAGAGGCCTGTCCTCGCAACCCGTGGAAACTGTCACATCGGGGGCGGATCTGTGCCACAGCTGGGCGCACAGGGGTGGGGAGACCACCGCTGGAGCGCCAATCCTGCAAGGATAAAAAGGTGGACGGTGGTCGTGATGACGGCCGTGCACACTGGGTATGTGACCCAGGGAACAAGGAAACTTTTGCTGAACTTTTGGGTACCGCAGCCACTTGGGCATGCGGCGAAATCAAATGAAAAGGCAACAAAAGATTCTCCTCCCAGTCCTCCACCGGGGGATGGAGTGGTCTTCTTACCAGCTCCAAGGCAGTGGGTTTCATCGACCCTGGGTCACCCGTCTCAGGGGCGCTTTGAAGCCTTTCGTGGGTTCTTGGCGGCCGGCCGTGAGACGGGTGGCGTCTGCTTCCTGCGGTGGGCTCAACGCCGGGGCCGGGCCAAAGGGGCAGGCTGCGGTGGAGCCGGTGCAGTCACTGCAGGGGGACGCCCTTGGCGACGAGCAGGCGGGGTGCGGGATCTTGAGCCGTGCTGGATAGCCTCCGTCTGCTGCTTCACCGTTGAGAACTGCAGGGCAAAGTCCTTGACGGTGTTGCCAAATAGGCCAGCCTGGGAGATAGGGGCAGCAAGGAACCGTTTCTTGTCGGCCTCACCCATCTCGACCAGGTTGAGCCAAAGGTGGCGCTCCCGGACTACTAATGTGGACATCGGCCACCCTTCGTCGCCCGGATAGTGAGGTCAGTCGCCGAGCGCAGTTCCTGCATCAGATCTGGGGCGGAACTACCCTCGTGCAGTTCTTTTAGCGCCTTGGCTTGGTGGACCTGCAGGAGAGCCATGGCGTGCAGGGCAAAGGCGGCTTGTCCAGCAGCACGGGGAAAGCATGTCCGTCATTTCCGCATCAGCCTGTGACTGGGCAATCGTCCCCGAAGGGGGGAGCCCAGCTGAGGCTTCAGCGTCCGACTGGACAAGCCCGCTCTCTGATGCTGCGCTCGAGGTCGAACTCGCCATGAGACTCATCTGGAAGCCCGATCGGGGCAGACGAGCGTGCTGGGGAATGGGAGGTCCATGGGGGGATACCAGGTGGAGGCGGTCCCACTGGGGTCCTCAAATCGTCCCCAGTGCTAGCCGTGCTGGCCTCATACCCGTAGGTAGAAGGACCGAGGCGGGGAGCCGCTGGGGTGGCGCGACCGCAATGTTGCCATGGTCATGTTCTTGAAGTGAGTACAAGAACCATCCACGAACGCTGTCTCCGCGTGGGTCGCGCACAGACACGAAAGACAGCGATCATGACCATCTGAATTTGAGAGGTAACGACCGCAACAAGGAATAACACACAAACGGAAAGGCATCTTTCAAAAGATGTTCCGTGTGTGCCGCTCTTTTAGAGAAATATACTGAAAATATACTCTCTTTTTTCTGCCGAAGCACCCAGGGGCGTTCTCTGCAGTGCACCAATGCAGAGGAGGGAGAAGCCACTGAAATGTGCCGTCAGATCCAGCAGAGGTGAATGAACAGTCAGCTCAGTAAACATCGACCGTTCGGCTCCGAAGAGAAAATCTGAATGAGTGGTTGCACGCCAGCTCCTTTTATACCCGTATGTCCGAGGGAGTGGCATGCAAATACCACTCGCCAATTTTCACTGGCCTTTTATCAAAGACCAGAGGTGTCTCGGGCTCCCAAGAGTGACCCCTAGTGTCACTACATCAACACAACGTCAAGTGAGTGACAGATAGGGAACACTGTCCATACTATTGCAAACAAAAAAGAAAACACTGTCCGTGCAATTGCAAACAAAAAAAGAAAACACTGTCTGTACTATTGCAAACAACAAAAGGAAAACACTGTCTGTACTACTGCAAACAAAAAAGAAAACACTGTCTGTACTATTGCAAACAACAAAAGGAAAACACTGTCTGTACTACTGCAAACAAAAAAGAAAACACTGTCTGTGCAATTGAAAACAAAAAAGAAAACACTGTCTGTACTATTGCAAACAACAAAAGGAAAACACTGTCTGTACTACTGCAAACAAAAAAGAAAACAATGTCTGTGCAATTGCAAACAAAAACAGAAAACACTGTCAGTACTATTGCAAAAAAAACAAAAAACAAAATGAAAACACTCTCTGTACTATTGCAAACAAAAAAAGAAAACACTGTCTGTGCAATTGCAAACAAAACAGAAAACACTGTCTGTACTATTGCAAAGAAAAAAGAAAACACTGTTCATGCAATTGCAAACAAAAACAGAAAACACTGTCTGTACTATTGCAAATAAAAAAGAAAACACTGTCCATGCAATTATAAACAAAAAAAGAAAACACTGTCTGTACAACTGCAAAAAAATAAAAAAGAAAACACTGTCCGTACTACTGAAAAAAGAAAGAAAAGAATGCAGTCCATACTATTGCAAACAAAACTGAAAATATTGTCCTTACTAGTGCAAACAAAACAGATAACACTGTCCGTACTTCTGCAGACAAAGATAACACTGTCCATACTATTGCAAACAAAAAAGATAACACTCTGTCCGTACTTCTGCAAACATAAAAGATAATGATGTGCATACTATTGCAAACAAAAAAAGAAAACACTTCCCATACTATTGCAAAAAAAAGAAAACACTGTCCATACTTCTGTAAACAAAAAAGATAATCTTATCTGTACTATTGCAAACAAAAAGATACTACTGTACATACTATAGCAAACCGAAAAAAAAAAACTGTCTGTACTATTACAAACAAAAAAATAAAACACTGTCCATACTATTGTGAACAAAAAAGTTAACACTGTCTGTACATTTGCAAACAAAAAAGTTAACACTGTCTGTACTATTGCAAACAAAAAGATAAGGCTGTACATACTATTGCAAACAAAAAAGATAATACTGTCTGTACTTTTGCAGTCATAAAATATAATATGGTGCATACTATTGCAAACAAAAAAGAAAACACTGTCTGTACTATTGAAAACAATAAAGATAATACTGTCTACACTTTTGCAAACATAAAATATAATGCTCTGTACTATTGCAAACAGAAAAGATAATACTGTCTGTACAGTTGCAAAAAAAAAAAAAAAAAAAAAAAAAACACTGTCCGTAATATTACAAACAAAAAAGAAAACACAGTCTGTATAAGTGTAAATGAAAAAAAGATAACTCTGTCTGTACAATTGCTAACAAAAAGATAATACCATCTGTAATACTGAAAACAAAAAAGATAATACTGTCCATACTGTTGCAAATAAATAATAAATAAATTAATTAATTAATAAACAAATATAATACTGACTGTGCAATTACAAACAACAACTACAGCCTAACATGTCTAACATTATAGTCTAACATAATTAGATATGTGAGGTTGTGGCTAATCACAATTTAACTAATCTAAGCATATGCATCACTGTGAGTGGTTGAAAACAGTCACCACACTAAAGCCTTTGAAGTTACAGTTGACACAAGTTTCTATGATTTTACTCTCCCTGTGTTAGCACATGCCTGCATGTGTGAGTCTATGTGTAAATATGTGTGTATGTGGCATTATCACTGGTTAAGTGTTATTTCTCTATCTTGTGCCAGGCTGACACTCAGATAGACTGGCAGCCAATAAAATGCTCCCGTGACTTTCTAGTCTCACCACTCTAACAAGCTAGCCGCCAAACAAACCTTGACCTGTCAAAAAAAAAAAAAAAAAAAAAAAAAAAAAGGCAAATATCACTTCCTCACACTACACACACTACACCTGTTCTCAAATAGGTTTCCTGAACACTTCCCCTATCTACCATTGGTCATATGAGAAGACACAAATCCAAGCACAAATCAATTTACAGTGATACTACGCTGTCTGTTGTCTACCATTAACAAAATCGGCATAAACAGACGCTCACAGATGTAACGCCAAAATCTAAACAGAAGGAACAAGTTAGAGATAGAACAGAATAAAAAAAAATTGAGAAAATGGCATCCATGGACACCCAGGGCAAAAGTGAAGGATACAGTGTCTGAATGAATTGGGAGTTCACGGACTGCTCGTGTAAGCAGGCGGCACCAGATTTAATGATAAATGACACCGTCACCTTGCAGCATTGCCAAAGCCTCATTCAGGTAGTGAATCACCTTTGGAGCGTAGCGCACTTCACACACTCACTCACAGAAAAACTCTGAGCGCCACCACCTTCAACATAACAGATGTCTTCTGTAACCCAGTAGCTCCCATCGCTGTTTGACACATGGAGGGACCATCTGCCAGAGTACTGCTGCTCTCCAGACTGTGTGTATGTGTGTGTTGAGGGGTGGGGTGGGTGTAATGTGTGTGTGTGTGTGTGTGTGTGTGTGTGTGTGCATTCCCATGACATCAATAGCACCTGAGCATGCTGGCATTTTTTGGTGGGATTTACCCATTTGGTGGGATTAAATTCTGTGTGTGTGTGTTTACCATGACATGTTGGCAGAAGTGAATGTGTGTGTGTTTTTTTTTTTTTAGATGAAGGTGGACTCTTACAGCTTTCCCAGGTTTAATATCTAATTTTCATGCTAGATAAATAACCAATTGGCTGGAAGAATGCTAACTGCATTTAAAGTCAACATAAATCAGCATTTGTCACTCATTTTCCTTTGGTAATGTGACATATTTTAAAGTGATACGGGATGTTCAAAAAGAAAAAGAAAAATGTAGGGTGGGACTTTATCCATCAAGAATGAATTAAATTGTAAAAAGTGAGAGTTACAAACCAAAACAGAGTCAGAGCTTCTTTTTAAAATCTATTATTTGCTATGATCAACGTAACCTTTATTATGTTAACATTAACCGTCATTTAATTAGTGTGTTAACTATCAGCAAGATTTTATAAAGGCTGCGTTACCTACAACAGTAGACTAAAACAATGACTAAAGAGCCTTTTAGCTATTGGTTGACATTATCTACCATGAGGCCTAGGTGATATCACCTGAAAGTTGTTTTTACATTTTGATCAACTTATTAAGAATTCTTTTTTTTTTTGTCCAGGAATGTTAACAGCATTTGTGGCATAACGTTGATTATCACAAAAAATAATTGACAAAAGCAAAAATTGGACAATGGAAGTGATTGAGGTCAGTCCACACACACTAAAATACACAGTAATAGAAGTATAGCCACAAGACATTATACATGTTAACATTAAGTGTGATAAAATCGCTTATTAACCTTTTCTATGTAAAGTTATTTCCAATATTACAACTATGTTGTCATGATAACGAAACCCTGCAATCCCAGTATATATATAATTTTCCACACAGATAAGGTTATTAGGCTATTTTATCACACCAAAGTCATGTTAACATGTATATTTCAAAATAGCACAGACAAAACGCAAGAATGCATACGGTGAGAAAAGTATAGGCTTGTTCAATTATATGAGAATAAAACAAACAATATATTTAGTTGTTAAGCAACTTTTTGTTTTGTCTAATCAATGCTTCATTCATCTGCCACAAACATGCAATTTATTTCAAACTGAATTTCAGTCCATATTATATATTTATTATAGTCCCTACATATTATATTTATAAATGTTGAATTATTATGCATTATTTATATGAATTATCTTTATTTGTGGGGCTTTCTCAACAAATAATGACATATGCGATTAATTGTGAATAATTCAATTAATTAATTGTCGTGTAATTAATTAATTGATTAAAATTTTAATAGATTGACAGCCCTAGTATTTTAATGTTTCTGGACTGGCCCCATTCATTTCCATTGTATGCGCCTTATTTATTTTTTTCCAATAAAGAGAGACGAGTCAAAATTCTTTTTTTGAGGTAATGAAAATTATGCCAATACTGCAGTCGATTGAGCTTAACTTGTATTGAACCCAAAATATTCCTTTAATAAAGTAAATTAGGTCAATTTTGATTTCATGTTGACTTTAAATCCCTCCGCACACAGATAATGGAAGCACCCCTGGTTTTATAATCCCTAAAAATGCCTAAAATACCCTATCAATATAAAATGAAGAAATATAGATGGTAAAGTACATCTTTTAAAAGGCCCGCTGTTTGGCAACACAACAGCCATGTTTGTATGTTTACATTTGGAATTGCGTTGAAAATCCAGGATTTGGACTTCCACATCAGTCTAGAGGGATCCTATGTGAGAATCTACTGCAGACAATGGACTTACAAAAGGTTTCTGATGTATAAAACAAAATGAAAGCACATTCACATGTGAAAAAACACCCACCACCTCATAATACCAGGAAACAGCAAATCAGATAGAATGGATGAGAAGTGTGGTACAGTAGAGAAATTTGAATGGACAGGAGAAAGAGAGAGATAGAGGCACATGTATAGGTGTAAGTTGTATATACATTGATACATATAGTATGAGGGGAATGTGGTCTAACCATGGTAAGGAAACTGCACGCCATCGTTTTCATGTTTTATCTTCCTCTCCTGCATACTGGCCAAATGGTGTTGCACTGAAAAACCCAAACAGGGGAGAAGAATATAGTTAACAATGAAAGAGACAGAAATACAGATAGGATTTTTTAGGGGGTGTTGGAGAGAATTTGGCACCGCTGTTGCATTATCAATTCATTTGCACATACAGTAAGCACTACACAGTACACAAACTTTAGAAAATGTTATATTCATGTGGTCAAAGACAGTGTTACTCACTATTTATCCCCAGTCAATCCAATCTAAGTCAACTAAAACAATTCATGTAAAAAACTGCACACATCCCACAAACTGTCCAATCAGCTTCGGCTAAAACAGAGGGGTGGAACATAACAGGATATGTATGCAAGACTGGAATTATTGTATATGAAATCATAGTATTCTGGTAGTGTGCCATAGATGCCTGAATGATATATAAAAACATTTTTTAAGTATGCATCTCTGCATGACTTTTGGGGCCAAAATTACTCTTTCAGTATGAGGTTGAAGCTGTAACATCAATTTTGAAATTTATAAGCCTGAAAAAATAAGAAATAATGAATTTTAAGGTAATTAATTTAGCTAGATGCTGAAGCTTGGAGAGAGACAATGGGGTCTGTTGTTTCAAGATGCAATTTTATAAAGAAACAAAAAATGAATTAGGCTAAAAGGATTCTTAATAAATGAAATGTAACATCATAAAGAGAATTAGGCAGATGTTTTGAGGCAAAAAAGCCCTTAAAAGTGCTGTACAATCACTAATGCAGTTAGACATGCTAAGCTGTCGTTTATGCTAACATATTAAACTCAAGCCTCAGAATAAAGTCTCATCTTAACAAGATACATGAACACAGAAATACACAAGACATAGACATTCATACGGCATCTTTATCGAACCATCTTTCTGTATTTGTTTCTACCTGTTTGTAAATCTGTCTTTCTAGTTAGCTAGCTAGCTAACTTCCTATATGCAGTTGGTTTAGACGTGGTAAAACTCCCATGCATAGGGAAAATGCAATGAAAACTAAATCTGAGAAAATGTGCAATGGCATTTCCAAGAATATCGTCATCTTCTCTCACATCTGTAAAATGGGAGTCCTTTATCTATTAATGCACACTGGAAACAAATCTACTTCTTTGAAGTCTAATTACACGTGATTCGACACTTTTCAGACCTCACAAAAATTACAACAAGCTAGTAGCTACACTCATAAAACATATAAATGGGAGGGAAATCCTTGTCAAACTTTTAGTATTTAGTGTTTATATTACAATTAATGCTTCAGTTATATGACTGAATAAAATATTCTATTTATAAGAGGTAAGCATTTCCACTTTTGGGGGATTTTGGGAGATTTACTTAATCTATTAATGGAAGTGTTGTGGTATAAATGCCACAATTTTCACTTTTCTCTTACACTTCAAACTCTGTAAGTGTTTCAGCCCAAATTCATTACATGCACATATGAAGTATGGTTGAGACGGTGATTGTGAGTGCTTTTAAGAGTTGCACAACAGGATCCCAAAACACCCAAATCCATTACCTAAGAGATAACTCTTAATATTTCACTTAGTTACTATTGCTGTTATCTTTGTTTATTCTTGTGTTCTATTGAAGTTTGGTAAGATGGTGAACAGGCACAGGAGGAAAGAGAGAGAGAGAGACAGGTAAAATTTGGTTGATGGATGAAAGGATGGTCAGAAAGTGAAAATAATTTCTGGTCCCTTCACACAGGCTCTGAATCCACTCATTCAGGTGTTTCTTCAGTATTTCATGCTCAAATTGAGTCCTAATTGGATC
Source organism: Myxocyprinus asiaticus (assembly GCF_019703515.2). Taxonomy (NCBI): domain Eukaryota; kingdom Metazoa; phylum Chordata; class Actinopteri; order Cypriniformes; family Catostomidae; genus Myxocyprinus; species Myxocyprinus asiaticus. The sequence goes on along the minus strand of NC_059356.1, from coordinate 45,490,362 downwards.
AGACAGACTGTTGACAGAATAGGTGGCATATTTCATTTGATACAAACGAGGAACAAGGATTTGAGGGACAGTCTGTTGAATATTTCGTATTGTTGTGTAACTGGGCGTAAATTGCTCAGCTAACAAAACATTGAAAATTCATCTTTCCATTAAACTGATTGGTCTCTATGCACATATTCTGCTACGGGTGTCACACAGACAAATTTACAAAACCTACAAACATTATTTTGTTTTCTTATCTTAAAAAGGAACTAAAATCTATTGACAGCCATAATACGTAAGTCATATTTTCTATTTTTTAATCCACCTTTTTCCTGAATGTGGAAGTTTTTCTCGATTCATTCACTTGCATTTTAAGGACCTACTGAGCTGAGTTATTTTTCTTCAAATGTGTTCTGCTGAAGAACGAAAGTTGTACACACCTGGGATGGCATGAGGGAGAGTAAATAATGAGAACATTTTTATTTTGGGGTGAACTATCCCTTTAATTTGCAAAATAATTGCCAAATAATTTTAATACAGAGTCGCGATGACCGCTTTTTTGACAGTGACTCACCTGAGTGAGTAGATGACAGAAAGCGTTGCCTGAGGTTAGTTACGTTTATATATTTAACTTGTTCAAGGTTTTATGACTAAACTCATTTTTACTCCAACTAACACTTAAAATGTTTTTTTTTTTTTTTGTTCTCTGTTTGGATCGATCGTTTAGGTAGTTCTTTACTTTGCTTTTTCAGAATCAGAGTCATCATGGTGCCGCCCATTGGTTGCTCAGGGAAACTGTGGATAGATTTAACAAGGCAAAATCTAAATCTCTCCAAGAACCTCCTGGGATACATGTACCCCTGGTTGGGAATTACTGATCTAGTTGTCGTCAAGCTGAAATTGTGTTTCTTTTCCAGATTTGACTTTAGCTGTCTAGGTGAGTGGGGGTCAATTCTGACTGTGTGAAGATCCAGAGAGCTGGTGGGTAATTTGACTCTACCTGCATCAACATCATTGGGCCAGCCACTGGGCTGAGACCCTCCCGGGGCTGGAGAACGACCCGAATAGAAGACATCATCCACTGGGCTCTCCATCTCACTGTCATCAATCGATTTACGCTTGTTGGAGCTGAGAGCAAGAAAGAGACAAAGGGTCGAAAGTAAGAGAAAATCATAACGCAAATATTTGCAACTTTCATCAGTTGAGAAATCATTGCTGGGAAATGTTTGCAATTTCCTTATTATTAGTGAAGCATAATTGTTTAGATAATCCCTCTTACTTTTATATCATCTTTAAGGAGGTAAAACATCAGCGGTAACCTCAAAAATAAATATATAGATATTGTCCCTGACGTGTAGACAATTGTTAGTAGTTGACCTACACAGTGATATACACAATCAGGGGTTTTCATAGCTATAGAGCATAACATTGACTGCCCACTTTTTCAGCCAACTAGGTTCTGGAAGTATTTTTACCATTCTCTTTTGCATAGCGATTTCATCAAATCCTTTATAAAAGAGTTCTAAGCCATGAACCAACCAACCAGCTCCGAGGTGAATCACAACATTACAAACTTGATTTGAAGCAAAAAAGGTTTTGAAAATTGTACAAAAAGACAAAGTTACAAGACAATAATTGTGTAATTAACGCACTATACTTAAGGACTTTTAAAAGGGCATGAACAATCCTATGAAGCATTGCGAATGACGTAATAAAATTAAAAAAGATGGAAAAATATAAAACTATTGATATGAAGTTGTTGATTATAAGTATATAAACAATATATTTTAAGCTTATTATAAAATATTCAGATATATACCAATATCTAAGATAAATGCCAATATCTGAGCAGTTTGAGAGTGTAGGGAGAACGACTTGATCGCAGCAGAGCTCTTTTGCCGCGGATTGTTTGCCACAATTCTCTGATTGATGGATGTTTTCTCTTCAGGATTCATGGGCAGTGTAGTTCTTCACCAGGAATTCCACTATTAAACAAGATTTTTTTAAGAATAAAGTTGCAATAACGCAGTCTAGTGGCTAAAACAAACGCTTATACCATCGATTAACAACCTTGGAGACCACTGTACGTCTGTCTTTAAAGGTTTATAAGTTATTGCTAGAAACCAAATCACCTGTGGAGAAAATGAATGGGATTTTTACTCCTGCAACCCACTGTTGTGCTCTTTGTTTTAGCACAGCTGGAACACTGTATTGATCAGCATCCAGGATGAGAACTATTCGTTTAATAAAAGAAACTTTACAAAGTTTTATTCCATCATCACCAATTCTAGATCACAGGTTCTTTAAGAGGAACGAGAGATCAGATGACTAAAGCAAAGACAGCAGAGAAAGAACTAAAGAAGAAAGCGAATTTGACTACAGGAAGAGGACAAACAATGTGGAGTACCTCCGCGGGAGACTGGCATACAACTCCATCTCAGTCCTGCAGCATTTGAGACACGACGATAAGACAAGAGAGAAGGACAGGAAGAGAGAAAGAGAGAAAGAGACAAAAAACAACAACAATCAAAAAGGCGAGAGGTAGAGATAAGAGTAGAAGAATGAGAAGATATAGTACATGAGAAGATAGACAGAAAGATTTACAGGTTGTAGAGCAGATAAAGTGGAAGCACAAAAGATCCATCTGCTAGTGCTACTAACACGCATTAAACAGCTAAAACAGAGACAGATCATCTAGACAAGCAGTTTAAGGGGCTGTTCACACCAAACAAAATTTTGTGTCCATCTGCGCTGTATTTCAATTGTTTTTCTGTGTAAACATGCACTACATGGACATCTCTGACTGGGCATTTCACTGTTTTTACAGTATCTCGTGCAGGAGCACCATGTATTTTAGACACTATGTCGAGTTAAAAAGAACTTCAATCTTTAAAATACTTCTCGAGACACCTTTGTTCGTCACACTGTGTTTAGCTTTTTTAGCACAAGGACACGCTCGGTCTGAGCAGCCGCTTAGGCATGCAAAAGTTATATTAGTAAAGAAAAAGACAAGGAAAGTTTGTGCATGTTTGTCTCTGTGTGTGTGTGTACCTGGTCGATGGTGTGGACGTGATAGATCGGCGACCCAGGTTGATGTTGTAATATCCTGGACTGTCGAGGTCGGCCAGAGAGAAGTTGGGTCCGGTTGCAGTGGCAACTGGTGCTGAATTAGACAACAGAGAAGAGTTTGATTAAGTATAATTAATGCCATCTTTCATCACAGCTTCCACGACGACATGATGCATTCATCAAAACTCCCAACAGTCGTGTCAGTTGTAAAATGAACGATCTGGAATAAGAGGACAATTTTTGGTTGTAAATTAAATCTTTATTTCTAAGAGGAAAATCTGATTAAGTACCAAAAAGGTGGAACCAAATTTAGTTTTTAATAATGGTTCACAAATATCTGTATTCTTTTGCAAATGTGCAAGTCAGATTTGTGAACAAATGACTCTTATGAGCAGGTTCTTTTCAATGAATCTGTCAAAAAAAAAAAAAAAAAAAAAATCACAAATCAGTCTCAAACATATTAATTAACTATTTGATACTTTATAATGACTCTATTCACAGAATTGCAAAGTTCACAGGTTATCATGAATCCTTTGTCTTTGTATCAAAACATCCCTTACGGGACACCTGTTGTCTCACATTTTAGCGGCGAGACGCTCCACCCCCCACTGTCAGATGCGGCGAAACGTCCCATTTTTAAGTGAAAAAAAAAAAAAATGCTCAAGTGTCCCGTATTCATGTGGTGAAATGTTGTCAACCATATAGTTTACAGTGTCATTTTAAATTCGAAATTAACCAAGAACTCTAACTGCATTAAGTGTAATTACTGACTGGTTAATAATAATTGTGACAGATCACTAACTCTCACCTCAGCTCATCTTTATTTACATAGCACTTTTTAAATGTTACGTTATCCAATGTGCTTCACAATTTTTGTGGAACAAACAATAAAAAGGAAGAAAACAACAGAACATCAGAGACATACCTTTACAACACACTTGAAAATGTCTTCACTCACTTAAAAATTAATTCATTACTCAGACTTAAAAGCTAATTCAAAAAAAAATTAATTTCAACTTTGATTTAAAAATCTCAGTTGACGGGGTGGACCGGATGTGAATAGGGAGATCATTCCATAACTTGGGGGCAACCACAGAAAAGACTAGATCACCTTTAGATTTCAGACTAGATCTTGGAACTGCTAACAGCATTTGGTTGCACAATCTCAATAGCCTAGAGGTATTATAGAGCCTAAGAAGGTCATTGATGTACTGTGGAGACTGGCCATGTAGTGCTTTAAAAACAAACAATACAATTTTAAAGTCGACTCTGTACTTAACTGGCAACCAGTGAAGGGAAGACGAGATGGGAGTAATATGTTCCCTTTTCCTGGTACCAGTCAGTAACCTGGCTGCCACATTCTGCACAAGTTGTAGATGGCATAACTGCTTATGACAAATTCATGAGTAGTAGGAATTACAGTAGTCGAGGCGGGATGAAATAAAAGCATGAATTATCACCTCCAGATCTTTAAATCCAAGAAAATGCATTATTTTGGAAATAACTCTTAAGAGGATAGTAGCTATTTTTAACTATAGAATCAACCTGCTTATTTAAAGTAAGAGCTAAATCTAGTATTACACCAAGATGTCCTTTACACTAATCGCTAGTGGTGCAAGTGTATGGGCTAATGCCTTTTTAGATTCAGATGGGCCAAAAATAACAACTTCTGATTGAAACACTCTTATGAAGGAGGAAGCGGGGGATGGAGATGTCAGCTCCAAATTAACTTTATTTTACAATATGCAACGGTTTTGCTTTTCAGTTCAATATTCAGGAATGCACACATAGACACTGCTGCATGTGTCTCTTTTCCCTCTGGCGGTTTGGACTGCCCTTTTATCCCCCTCCAGCTCTCACTGCAACACAAAACAGCTGTTAGAGATGATTTCCCACAGGTGTCAATCCTTACCGTTCTTCCTCTCCCGGCCTCGCTCTCCACAGACATCACTCAGCCACTCCCACACCACCACATACCCCCATCGCCCGACTCAGGCCGGGGAGCCATCTGGCCTGTCAATTACTCTACCCCCATTTCTGGAGAGGAAATCTGCAACAGCCATCTGCACCCCCGGCCTGTGGACCACCTCGAACTTAAAAGGCTGGAGAGCTAGATACCAACAGGTGATCCGCGCATTGGTATCCTTCATGCGATAGAGCCACTGGAACAGGCTGTGGTCCGAACAGAGGGTGAAAGCATCACGAAATGGTGTAATCCGAACGATGTGGAAAATGCCGTCTTTTCACGGGACATAGGAGTTAAGGGGATCTGCCAATATCCCTTTGTTAAGTCCAGTGTCGAATAAAAGCGAGCCGCGTCTAACCGATCAAGCAGTTCATCAATCCAAGGTATTGGGTATGCATCAAATTTAGACACCGCATTGACATTTCTAGAATCCACACAGAACCGGTCCGAGCCGTCACTCTTTGGAATCAGCACCACCGGGCTGGCCCAGTCACTGTGGGATTCTTCTATTACCCCCATATCTAGCATGGCCTTTAATTCTTCCCTAACCACTTCTTTTTTGTGCTCCGGTAATTGGTAGGGACGACTGCGTACCACTACCCCTGGGGTTGTTACGATATGGTGCTCTATGAGATTCGTATGACCGGGAAGAGGCGAGAACACATCAGAGAATTCTCCTTGCAACCTGGCAACCTCCGAGACTTGTGACGGTGAGAGGTGGTCTCCGTAAGTTAACGGGGTGACTCGATCGGTGGCTTTTAAGTTCACCTCCGGTCTGAGCTCCTCCCTCTCCGGAACCACCATTGCCAAAGTCACGGGGACTGCCTCTCTCCACGGTTTTAGGATATTAAGGTGGTAAATCTGACGTGCTCCACCTCTATCTGTTCGTTTAACCTCATAATCGACTTCCCAACTCGCCATGTGACCTCAAAGGGTCCTTGCCACTTGGTGAGTAATTTTGAGTTTGATGTGGGAAGCAATACAAGGACTTTATCTGCCGGTGTGAATTCCCATAGCCGAGTACCCCTATTATACAGACGGCTTTGACGTTTTTGAGCCTGGAGCAAATTCTCCTGTGTCAATTGCCCCAGTGTGTGGAGTTTTGCTCTCAGGTCAAGAACGTATTGAATTTTGTTTTTGCTCTTTGAAGGTCCCTCCTCCCAATTTTCCTGTAGGACTTCAAGCACGCCGCGTGGTCGACGTCTGTACAATATTTCAAATGGGGAGAACCCCGTGGAGGCTTGCGGGACCTCTCATTCTCCAAATAATAGGGGCTTGAGCCACTTGTCCCAATTTCGAGCATCTTTGTGCACGAATTTACGGATTATATTCTTTAGTGTCTGATTAAACCGTTCGACCAAGCCATCCGTTTGGGGTTGGTAAACTCTGGTCTGAATCAATTTAATCCCCAATAATTTGTACAGTCCGTGTAGTGTACGTGGCATAAACATATTGTCCTGATCAGTGAGAATTTATTTCGGAATCCCCACTTGGGAGATAATTCTGAAGAGTGCTTCCACAACACTTCGGGCTGAGATGTTGCGCAGAGGCACTGTTTCCGGATATCGCGTTGCATATTCCACCAGAACCAACACAAAGCGATGTCCGCATGCCGTCCACTCTAATGGCCTGACAAGGTCCATACCAATTCTTTCGAAGGGGACCTCGATTAATGGAAGGGGGGCGCAATGGCGCTCTTGGGATGGCTGGAGGATTCACCAGCTGACATTTACGGCATGCCACACACCACCTGCAAACATCCCCGTGAATGCCCGGCCAATAGAAACGATTAGACTGTTCAGTGTCTTTTCCCGCCCTAAGTGACCCGCCATCAGATTATAATGAGCTGTCTGGAATAATAATTGTTGATGACTCTGCTGTATTAATAATTGGGTTGTATCCACCTTTGTCTGAGTGTCCTGCATCACTTGATACAACCAATCCTTGATACAGTAATTGAAAAATACAGATATGCGAGTGCAATGTCTGGCTGGAGGCACTGACCATCAATCACTTTCATTTGATCAAAGGCGTGCCAAAGGGTCTCGTCTCACATCTGCTCCAGAGGGAAATCCCCTGCAGGGAATCCTCTAAGGGCTGGGAAAGCCGAGACTTCCCCCTCCCTCATGTCCTCCTGACGTGGAGCTGACATAGACGGCCCTGGGACCGCCTCCCAAGCCAGCAAATCACACACCACACACCGAAATGTTTTGTTGCAGGACCCATTCACACACATTCCCCTTAATAAAATTGTAAATGCCAGCCAATTCATACCCAATATTAGTGGATGGGAGAGCCGGGGACTAACCACAACCGCGACACTATGCTTTTATCCCCGAAATTGAATAATGACCATCTCTACAGGGTAATTTTGAATATCCCCATCCACACACCTTACCTTCACCTGCCCACTCATATCCAAAGCCTCAGGTTGAACCAAGCTTTGGTGAATGGAGGTTTTATTACAACCTGAATCCACCAAGGCTTGGTATGTACACCCCATTAATATGCACAGGTACTGTATATACGTTCCTGTTCGATCGGGGGTGGCCTGTGGTGCATCGGGGATCCGGACCAATGTCTCCACCTCCATCTCAGGGCATCGGTCCTGGAAATGCCCAAGTTCCCCACAGCTCCAGCAGACCAGCCCAGAATTCACGCCCAAACCCCCGGCAGCGGATTCACTATCCTGTGGGGGAGAGCGGAGAGGGTTAGGGACAACCGGTGGGTTGAATGGCCTAAGGGACCGGGGAACTGGTTTTGGGGTCGGAATTCCCCATTTCTGGGGAATAGGAACAGGATGAGGGGAAGGAGAGGGGGAGGGAGGAGAGAGAGAGGGAGAGAAAGAAGAGGGCTCGCCGGCACCTGAATATGCCGCCAAATGGTCCTCAGCCTGCTGGATTGCCTCTGTCAGCAATGCCAGTTGGTGGCACTGGACCCACTCAGCCATTCCTTTTGGTAACCGTCCAATGAACTGCTCCAGTACCACAAGGTCGATGACAGCTTCGGTGTCGCGATCCTCTGCCAGCAGTCACCTCCGGCAGGCATCGCGGAGCTGTTGGGCGAAGGCAAACGGGCAACCGCATTTGCTGTATGGCAGCATACGGAAGCACTACCAGTGTTGTTAGGGGTTACAGCTGACCCACTGCATGACGGCCTGCTTTAGGTCCATGTACTCCATGGCGTTCACAACCGGAAGTTGTTGGCCTGTGAGCTGGGATTCCCCGAACAGCAATGGCAGCAATCAGGCTGCCCACTGGGTGTTGGGCCAGCCCCTCGCTTCAGCCACCCACTCTAAGACCTCTGAATTGTCTTGTGGCCCTATCTTCATGAGCTTGATGTGGGGCTGGACTATGGCTGTGGCCAGGGTCGCGGCTGGAGTACTCCCCTGGGCCATCAAACTCTGCAATACCTGTCTCTGCCTGGGCTTGGAGGAGGACCTGGAAACACTGCTCCTGCTCCGCACATAAGACCAGGAGGGCTTGATGTTGATTCGTCCTAATCCCGGTTTCGGCACCACTGTGACAGATCACTAACTCTCTTATGAAGGAGGAAGCAGGGGATGGCGATGTCAGCTCCAAATTAACTTTATTTTACAATATGCAACGGTTTTGCTTTTCAGTACAATATACAGGAATGCACACATAGATACTGCTGCGTGCATCTCTTTCTCTTTGGACTGCCATTTTATCCCCCTCCAGCTCTCACTGCAACACAAAACAGCTGTTAGAGATGATCAATCCTTACCGTCCTTCCTCTCCCGGCCTCGCTCTCCACAGACGTGGCTCGACTACAGCCACATCACCACAATTATATATATATATATATATATATATATATATATATATATGTATGTATTTATATACAACATGTCAAAACATGAGGCGGATGGGCTACAACAGCAGAAGACCACATGGGGCACTTTATTAGGACCATAGTGTTCCTAATAAATTGCTCAGTAAGCTGTATATATACAGTTATAGCGGGAGGGCTTCCTAAAAACTACTAAAATCATTATAGAACTAGAATTGTCAAGTCATTCCCATTCCTAGTGCATGCCATAGATCATATAAAAGATCATGCGACTCACTCTGTGACACACGGACAAGCTCGGCCACGTTCCATACACCTGACGTCACGAAACAGTCCTGGAAACTCAAATGCCCTGCAGAGAGAGAAAAACAGACATGAAAACACCCAATGCCAACAAATGACAAAAAAAATAAAAAAATAAAATACATTACCATACTTACTCATCAGCACCTGTCAAACACTCACACACACACACTCACACACACACACACACACATACATACATACAAAATAAACTGCACAACTGTCATAAAAAGGCCGGGAGCATATAATTACAGTCATCAGTTGGCATATGTTTGTCGTCTCTATGGAATAACAGGCTAACCCATACTTATGGTTAACTCCAACATAGCGCATTCAAATCTCAGCTAAAACTTAATGAGCACATTAAAAATGCTTTATGTCACACATTTAGAGATAGTGTTTTCAGCTGAAGTGTGTGTGTGGTACACTGCATACAAATATACAATTGTAATCCGTTTTTTATTGCTCAGAGGTTGCTCTGTCATGGTTAGGGAGAATCAGTTCTCAGTTATGGCTAATTTTTACTTTTAGTTCGCCTGAAAATTATGACGTAATGCACAGATGTTTTTTGTTCTGCTAAAACATTATTTTGGTGATATTTCTCCTGTTCACGCACATCCTTGAAATTCTTGTCCTAGAAGGATTCATTTTAAAATTATGTTGCATGTATTAAAAACAGGCTCAATCTCAAAATTCCTTAGAATAATTAAAAATAGACATAAATTAGTCAACTGTTGACAAACAGTAAGACAAAATAGAGCTATAAAATACATGTGGATAGCATAGCTCAGATAATTTGGTCTTGGAAAAATTTTATGGCAAAGTTTTGAGCTCATATTGAAATCTTCCAGACTTTGGTCTTTTTGTGGAGATGTCTTCTAAAACACTAGAGGAGACACAGTCATTCTCATGTCTGTCTAGGAGAAATAACTGACATATTAAAGAGATCTTATTTGTGATTTTTCTATCTTTTATATCCTGTACATTGCTTCTGCTGTATATATGGACTTTCAATATGTACTTGTGTGTGGGCAGAACGGGTGAATAGATATGTTCCACACCCATCTGTAGTACCGGCTGAGGTCAGCGTGTGTGTATTGTATGTGTGTGTCCGCGGGTTAACCGCAGTGAGGCCTGCGCATGAGCTCAGTGTCACTCCACAGCCATGTGGTTCCCATCAGCCAATCACATCAGAGTGATTTATGAGCATTCTGCCACTCGCTGTCACAGCCAGCTTAGCAACGCTTTACTACAATAAACTCTTCCACTAAATGTGGAAATCGCCTTTTCTCATGCCCTGAGTTTGTGTGTTTGCGGTAAGCGCGAGTCTGGGTGTGCATGTGACCTCATTAACGTAAATAAAATGGCTTACGGTATTAATCGGCCCCTATTTGTGTGCACAACCGTGCATTTCAAAGTCCAGCGAGAGCGGCTAACCCACAGATCCATCTGCTGACTGGCAGGCGGAGTGGAAAACGGTGGCTGATGCATTGATTGTGTAGTGCGGGGATTTCATTGTGCTGTTTCAGCCAATGCTAACTGGAGCCTGTTCGCTCACAGCCATTAATGTTAACTTCAGATGTGTACGATGAACTTAATGCTTTCTGTGTGAAGGGTAATTCCATCAAATTAAATTGAGAAGAATTAGAGTTCTTCAATGGTTCCTGGAGCGTCAAACAGTTGGTTCAGCAAAGAAAGAATCTTTAAAAAGAACCATTTTTGGCTGTGCATGTTTCTTAAGATGGATTTATGGTTTTACTACACTTACTACTGTTGAACTGTCGTATTTCAAGTAAAACCATACTGTAGCAACCACAAAATTTACCATGGTTTTACTATAATAACCATATTTTAACCATGATTACCATGGTGAATCCATAGTAATAATAGTGGAAAATTAAAACTATGGTAATAAAAATCATACTTTTCTGGTTTCTTTGGTTTTACTACAAATACCCTAGTTCAACTTTGGTAGTTTCAGTAAAACCATGGTTAATTCTTATTAAAATTAACCATGGTTTTATTACAGTGATTTTACAGTTTATCACATGGTATTTGTAGAAAGACCAGAGTAACCACAAAATTAACAATGGTTACTACAGCCATGGTTAATACAATATTACTATAGTAATACCATGGCTAATTTATTGTGAGGGAACCCAAAATACTTGCGAAGAAACAAAACTTATTGAGAGGGAAAGCTAAACTGTTTCAGACAATAAATTCTGTTCCTGTCCTTTAAGTGTTTTGGTTTTGGTGAAACACCAATACCTCGATAGATTTCTAAAAACTAGACAATAAAAAGTTCTCTGAGGAATTTTAGAAGATTTTCACTCAATACGTTAACATACACAGTTATAATTCAGCTACAGCTGTTGACAAAGGCTTTTTTGATTTTTTCAAAAAAACTTACTGTTGCATACATACATTCGAAAAAATAATGAAAAAATAAATATTTTGCAGGATATTAACAATGCATTTACACTTTGTATTTATTAATTTTTAAATCTACAAAGAACTGATTCAAATAATCTTGTGTGTCTAGTATGTTGGAAATTTCCTCACTTGAGCTGCGTAAGCTGAAAGAGCTGAATGCCTGTACAATGAACTTCACTAACCATTTAATTAGTTCACTCAAGCAATATAACAGTAAAATTACAATTTACATCTCCACAGACAGTAAAGAGAATAAACAGGTGAACTTGAACTATGTTATTCGCCAGTCAGAATGGATAAGTTGCATTGTGAACATGTCATTTCCTTAAAAAACGTGCTACATGTAACATCCTAAACTGTCTAAATGTGAGGAATTCACGACAGAGTAACTTTTAAAAAGAAGCTACTACTTCAGTATAGTCCTTATACACTTATCAAGTTTCCAGGACTGTTTTCTCATGTTGTGTAATCTTACATTTAAACATATTCATCTTTAATGTGTTTGATACGTTTAAATCATTGTAAGTAGTATAAACATTTTTCAAAATATTGAAATATTTGTTTAAAGTTTCATCTGTTACAGTTTGATACATCTGTTGTCATTTTGCACATTATTGTTAACTAAAATGTTTGTTTTTTTCTGTCAACTAAAATGATGCCATTTTAAAAAAAACAAAAAAAGACTTATTAATTTATATGACAATGAAATATTTAAAGGACATTTTCGTCAACAGACAAGAATTTTGACTTAATTAAAAACTGTGAAAATTAACACAGTGTTCAAGTACACAACACAATGCTTAATCAAATATTTAATGGAAGGATGTTATCCACGTCCAACGCATGTGCCGAAACGTGGAGCAAATCAGAGGCCAATTGTAGTCTGATTAATGAATATACATGATGGACAAAGCTGAGCTACAACAGCATTATCTTGCTCTGTTACTCCAACTTCACAAAAAGTTTGATTGGAAATCTGATTGGAATCTAAAGTCAACATGAAATTATCTTCGCAACCATTTTACTTCCGTAATGTGATGAATAACAGAGTGAAACTCAACAAGAAAAGAATACAGGGTGGGACTTGATTTTATCCACCACGAACTGATTCGATTGTGGAGAACTGATTTTCATGGTGCTCAACGTACCGTTGGGCGGAGGCTTGATATCTGCTTCTCCTTGTTGGTTGGAGTTGTCTGATTGTCCAGATTCTACGGAGAGGACAGAAAGAAAGGGAGAAAGCAGAGAAAAAAAAGAGACAGCAGATTAAACATGGGACATAAGAAACTGTCTAGGTCGAGTCCAGTGCTGCCTGAATCAATTAACAGATGTAGAACATTTTGAGTATTCTCTTCCAGCACATATTAAATGTAGCGGTGAGACGACACAGCTGGAGGTGAATCGTGGAAAATGTGCTTTGGTTCTGGACCATTTACATTATGTTCAGGAGATCTGAGCATTGCTTAGACATGAAAACTGATACTCTGTCTTGGTATTACTTTGTATTTGTTGTATAAGATACATTGTAAGTCTGATACTACACTTCATCTGGTAGACTCTGATCTCATGGAGAAAAAAAATGTGAAGGTGGCGATAATGTGGCTCCTTAAATGTATTGCTGCAGCTCAGAGGTGAAATGTACACTTAGTGGAGTGAAAAACAAGTAACATTTTTCTACCTTAAAAAGGCATAAAAATCCCATAGAAATGTAAAAATCTAGTAGCAATTTCCCCATGTAATAAGTCGATTGCACATTTTTAAGGCAACAATACATGGAAGTCGCAGAAACAAACTGCACCAGCTCTAGTCATGTGGCAATAAAAGCTCTATTTATAATTTTTTTTACCATGTCAATACTAAGATGTTAAACCACAGAACATCCATTCGACAATGAAACAAGATCTTTACCCCTGTATTATGGACTCAGGACAACAGAACTTGGGTGCAAAGATCTAGCCAACTGTGAACAATAAATACCCTTGTTGCAAGAAAAACAGTTTGTACGTGTTGTTGTCCATTTTAGACATGAAGTTGCACTGCTCTGAAATCTATAAATGCACAAAATACATATCCAAAAGCGGCCTGCTGAAACCCCACTCTGGTGTATTATTGTGTGTAAGATGTAGAATTAGGCTGGTGTGCCGCCATAAAGTTGTTTGGACAATGTCACCATAGGCTTTTTATCTTAGCAAGTATAGTGATCTTGGAGAGGTTCCAGACCCCCGCCGTTGTTTGAATTGGCTGAGACTCACTACCCCCCTGTTTTCTATATGCACTGAGGTCTGCCTAACTATAGATTTTCAGAAGAAAGTCACTAAATGACTTTGGCATCTCTTTCTGGCTCTTTTGTTGTGCTTCTCAGCTTACACAAGATATTTGACCTGTTTGGCCAAAAATACATTATGCTTGTGCCATGTTTTACACTACAACAACAAATAGCAAAAGTATGTAACTATTAGTGGCATCAAAAGTGCTGCTACCATACAATATAACTAAAATAAAACATTTTCTGTGGAAAATGTGAATGGTGCTTGCCTGTCCAAAACTCACTTCAATGATGCCAGGGTGTTTCTGGGTGGTTGCGTCAAAATGTCAAAAGAGCCCATTCTATAACATTCTGTTCCCTATTGCCGGTGTTCCTCCTTCAGTTTAAATCTGTGGGATTTTTATTGTCCTCCAGGCATAAATTGTAAGTTTGTTCACTTAGAAAAGTAATAGCACACCTCTCCACAACAAGTCACACAATCCGAGGCCTCATTTTCATCCATAGTAGCACAAAGTGTATTATGGTGAGGAGTTTGTTCACACTGCAGGAAAAATCAAATCCGATCTTTTCGACTGACGGTTCAAACTACAGCTTATAAATGAACAGATCTGATTTTTGTCCTTGTAAAGGCATCATTTATGCTGTTTGGAACGCAGTATGCTGTATGTCTTCTTGCCGCATCACTTAACAAAACAACCCGTCGCGCACAAGGAATTACGAAAAAAAAAACAAACCTCATGAAATCCTATCTGTCCATTCAGACTAAGAAAATCTTATTTTATCAGATTCCAAACCACCTACGAGTTTGGATCAGGCTTGTAAAAATCTGATTTAATGTGTTTTTGTCCTTTTAAGACTACTGTATATATATATATATATATATATATATATATATATATATATTTAAAAAAATATAATTATGCCTGTGTAAGCAATAGTGATAGCCTTAGCAAGGCCCACAAATGTCTAGCACCAACAGCACGAGGGCAACAATTAAAAAGTGAAAATACACAATTTCTAAAAAGAAAAAGAAAAACGAGTTACGCATTTTATTATGGTTAGGTATGAGTAACAGCCTTAGCAAGCCCCACAAACTACTAGCGGCAACTGAACGAGGGTAAAAATTATTTAAAAAGCGACACTACACAATTTTGAAAAGAAAAAAAAGACACGAGGAGCTCTCTTTTTTCCCCTCTTGTCTCTCTCTTGCACCCCCTCGTTCGCTTGCTACTGTTGTTCTATGGATTTCTGGCAGCCATCTTAGCGCTTGGCAGCCATCTTAGCATTGGCGGTAGCAGAGCATTCCTGCTAGCTTACAAAGCACCCTCACACAGACACACTCCTGTCAGAGAGAGAAAACCTCTCCACCACACTATACACTAAAAGCCTCGCAAATGGAGGGCATTTTCAGCTACTTGTGCTAAATGCTAATTGAGGGAGTTAAAAACCGACTACCGCCATTTTTTTGTTTACAGACTGCACATGTAGCCTATAGTTCAAGGTGTGAGGGCTGCTGTTCTCCTGTTTTCCACCATTTATATTCTCACACAGATAATTAATTCAATAAAATGTTGGATGTAATGCACTTTAATCGACTCGTCTGCGTTTAATCTTAAGCGTTAGACTATATATTGTATCATGTTCCTTAAGAGTACAGTAATAGTTTAGATGGTAATAGCATAACATATGGTGCTTTGATACACCATGGTACAGTATAACGACCATATCTCGGTAGCTTAATTGGTAGAGCGTGGCGCTCGCAACGCAAAGGTTGTCGTTTGACTCCCAGAGAACACACATACTGATAAAAATGTGTACCTTGAATGTAAATTGTGTGTAAAGGTATGATTGCCATATTCGTTCACTACAGTATTTAGGCTACATGATATTCCAAGGTACCATGGTATTAACACGATGACAGAAATTTAAAACAATTCATATACCATTGTATTAACATGTATTTAATACAATTTTGGATGTTTACCATCTAAGAAAGACAGTGTTCAAAGAACTGCAAATAACAAACCATTTGCTAACACATTAGACATCCAACAAACTCCACTGTTAAGGTAACACTTTTTTACAAGTGCTGCAATTTGCAATACTGGCTTGTAAAGACCAGATTTTATTGCATTCTGGACTGTAAATAGCATTCTGATCTGAATCTTTATTTGTTTGGTTGCTTGAGATACTTAACACCAGGCTAACAATGATAGCATACACACCAGATTAGTTAATGTAGAACAACAGCAATCCGTACTGATAAAGTAGCGTCTTCTAGTGGTGAGGAGGTATGAGCACAGTTTAAGGAGAAGTCTCGAATGACCTCCAATCCAATTACATGGCACATTAGTGAAGCTCAGTACGCAGAACTGGACGTGAGTGAATGAGAGGGTCCGCGCTATTGGGCAGAGACAAAGAGCAGATGAGCAGGGGGCCAGATCATCAAAACTCAAGCACACAAAAGAGACACTGTCCATTATTAGAGCATAGCCTCCAGTCTATGGAGTCCAATCAACGCTGTTATCAGCATGCAACCACACACACATACAGTACTGCTTCCAACAATGTTCGGGCTAATCCTTATCGTCCCAGCACACACAGTCAAAGGACCCCTGAACACACCATGCCAAAGATACTGGGTGAAACAAAAAATGTTTACCTTGCTATCTAAACAGGGACATACCATCGCCAGTTCAGACTCTAAATACTGATTGGATCAGCTGCCTTTGAAGTCGTTGTAAAATGCTGTTGAACGTGCACCAATGACAACATATACTACTGCATATGTCCTAAGTTGCTAATTTGCTTGGCAACTGCAAACTCCTACAGTTAGGATGATTAATTATTAAAAAAAAAACTTTTTATAAAAACAACAAGCCACGCTGTTCTGTGCATTATAGCAATTTTACCACAGTTTAAAGGGCGTTTTAGGCTCTCCTCTTCACATCATGCTAAGAACACCCTTTACCCTAGTAAAATCACTGTAACTAACAGCTTTTCATGGCTTTTTGATTTAATATAAAGCCACTTAGAATGATTACAGACTAAACCAAACCCTATCCTTAAAGCCCGAAACATATATTACACAAGTACATGTATGAAGATGTGCACGTTTGGCTAATGCATTGCTAGCGCACGGTTTGGTTGAACATGCTTACCGTCCATTCTTGCGAGACTGTGGTGGGAACAAACCTCAAAGATAGCAGACATATGTCTCCGAGATGTTTGTTTTAGATCTTTTCATCTGGAAAGCATCGCATTTTAATAAACATCTCCTGAACATCTTACAAAGATCAGATTTACAAACATTCTAAATCAAAAACATCTCAAAGACATCTGCTGGATATCTGATTGACATCCATCAGATGTATTGCAGATGAGCAAACAACCTAAAAAATACATCTTCCAGATGTAAACGCACACATCAAATAGATGTCTGGGTGATGTACGTGTGCTATCAGGGAGTCATCAAGGGGGCGATAGAGTTACCTTCAAAAGTATGTGCCATTAAACTGGATGTGCTATTTTTAGATAAGTTGCTATGAATATATTGACTTTATCTTACTTGCTCAGCAATATTCTCTTCAAGCTGTGGCTTCGCTATTATAGTAGTCGACTTGAAAGACAACTCACAGTAGAAGCGGACGGTTCACAATAATGTCAGCTATAGCGCCCCTTGTGGCAACGTTAAGAAGGCAACAAGTACTTGCGTGAAGCATGGGGGTGGCAGCATCATGTTGTGGGGGTGCTTTGCTGCAGGAGGGACTGGTGCACTTCACAAAATAGATGCATCATGAGGAAGGAAAATTATGTGGATATATTCAAGCAGCATCTCAAGACATGAGCCAGGAAGTTAAAGCTCGGTCGCAAATGGGTTTCCAAATGGACAATGACCCCCAAGCATAACTCAAAAGTTGTAGCAAAATGGCTTAAGGACAACAAGGTCAAGGTATTGGAGTGGCCATCACAAAGCCCTGACCTCCATCCTATAGAAAATGTGTGGGCAGAACTGAAAAGGTGTGTGCGAAATAAATAATTCTCTCTACTATTATTCTGACATTTCACATTCTTAAAATAAAGTAGTGATCCTAACTGACCTAAGACTGGGAATGTTTTCTATGAATAAATGTCAGGAATTGTGAAAAACTGAGTTTAAATGTATTTGGCTAAGGTGTATGTAAACTTCTGACTTCAATTATATATACTTATTTCAATGCATATTTTGTTACTTTGATTAGATAATTAAGTGTTCTAAATTGAAGTGAGGGCATGCAAAGAAAAATGCATTTGGAAACATGCTCCCTATACATATGTTATACATCGTGTCTCAATCTTCATATCTTGTTCAAAAACCTTCTTCCTCATTAAACCTCATTTGGTGATATATATATATATATATATATATATATATATATATATATATATATATATATATATATATATAAACTCTTTATCTGATTAATAAATAGGCTATAAAAGACTTAATTTGGTAAAATATTAAATATTGTAATGGAGCCAAAATGTCTGTAATTTCAAAATAAGAGTTTTGGTATTGCTTAGTTAAAAGTCCAACATTCTGCAATTTTTTAAAATTATTTTCTACTTATTTTATTAATTTACTAATTCTTGTTAATTCTTGTAACCTCTGTGTCTGTGCTCGTCATTGTAAGGAAAGACTAAGAACATTTTTGAACATTCTATAAGTCAATGTTAAGAACTACAGACTGATTAATCAGTTATCGGCCTTTTACACCACCTTAATTATTGGTCAACCTCAAGCGGCGAAATTTGCATAGGCAATGGAGTCAGACTTGAAGTGGATTGTGGAGGACTATTCCCCTCCCGAAACACCCCCGGCACCCACTCTTGAGGAGCCTTTTTGACTTGGACATGGAGGCTTAAGGTCAACTTCACGCTCTAGAGCATCTCCAAGTACTGTATCTCAATGTTAACGCTTCTTTTTCAAATACATAAATTAGTTATTTGCTATTATCAGCCTAAACTTTATCACCTGTTATTACCAAACATTAACCAACATTCAATTACTAATTGCAAGATTTGTGTAATAAATATCATATAGTGCAGTAGCCTAAATCAATGGCTAAATAACGATTTGTGCATCATTCAACATTAACCAATAGCCCACATGGCTTTGGTGACATGAGCCGAAAAGGAAAGTGGTTTCAGAGGTGGAGCAAGTTCCTACATTTATGAAAGATTACAAAGACAAATGGGTGATTCTCACCAAACCGGTCAAGAAAATGTCCTGGTCCTATTTGAATTCAAAATCAACCGTAACAAATTAGAAATTATATTATGCATATTGAAAATGAAGCCTTGTTTTAGGGCCGTTAAGACTGTTTTACACGCTGACATTACTTTCACTGCAGTTGCGCAAATTTTACCCCACGCGAAAAAGATGGTTATTACGATATTTTCATTACCGCAGTGTTACCATATTAGCACTCCCTGGGTATTGCATTTCATTTTCACTGATTTAAATAAAAATAATAAAAATATATTACAAAAACGCTGTATAAAAGCATACCATAAAACAAAACTGCTACTATAATAAGAATCATCATTGAAAACAATGAGAATAGTAAAAGTGAAACATCCTGACGTGTTACGTTAATGAGAATTGGGTGGTAAAATGTGCTTAAGTGTCCTGAAATAATGTCACAATGCAAAAAATCTTAAAGGTCTTAAGTGAAGGTAAAATTTTCTTTATGCAACACATATATTTTTTCAGGTTTCGTGAGAATTACCCAGAATCAGGAACATGTATTAAAGTAAATATCGTAAATTAGGCCTTCATGTTGACTTCAAATAAAGTTAGACGGAATTTAGCTTTACCTAAAAGAGAAAACATGACTTTTCCGTGTGTGTTTTAGTTGGACAGGCATGCTTGATCCCTTGGATTCAAATGTCACGGCTTAGGATGACAAATACATGGAAAATGTATGCCGCAATGCATTGCCTTGAAACCCCCCCCCCCCCCCCCACACCAAAATAACGAAACCCCAATGCACGCCTCCACACCTTAAACACACACACGCACAGAATGAAGAGGCAGTAGAGCCTTTCCAACTGGGTTTTGCTTAAGAGGTTTATCGGTATGTTGCTAAACATTATGACCTTTTTTTTTAATCTGTAATGCGCTTAAAATGTTCCAAACACTCCTAATCCCTGCAGCGATCCCACACAGATGTTCTCTCAGCTCTTTTATTGGACTTTATTTGGGTATTTTCCCCCTCCACCACCACTATTTTATTCATTTCCTATCTTATGAAAGCACGCTGCATCCTGCACCCCCTGTTTACCAGCTGCCCCTGCAGCAAGTGCAATCGGGCGGCTTTTGGTTTTTAAGGGGTCGATACCTGCTCTTGACCCCCGCGGCAGCGACTTACTGAATATGAATATGTTTGAAGACGCTTACAGGGAGTGAGAAGGTGCAGGTTTAAAATGTGCACATGCAAAAGTGGCAAGTGTGTTTGCATGCAAGCATGTACGTGTGCATGCATGTATGCATGTGCGTATGTACATGGGCATTATGGAGGGAAACTGGGCATGGATGTGTGTTTTCTCTGGCAATGTGTGTATGTGAGCGTGTGTATGAATTTGTATGGCTTGTGTCAGTGTGTTTGCAACCAGACTGCTGTTGATGCAATAATTGGCCACATTTATTGAATGTTGAATATTGTGTGCAACCAGACTGCTGTTGATGCAATAATTGGCCACATTTATTGAATGTTGAATATTGTGTAAATGATTTAAAGCATATATGTTAGAGGAAGGATAAAGGGATAAGTTCAAAATGTAAATGTTTTTGTCATTTACTCACCCTAATGTTGTTCCAAATCCATATGACTTTTTTCTTCCAGAGAACACAAAAAGAGATGTTTTTAAGAACGTTCACACTGCTCTTGTCCCAAACCTCATTGTGCTTAGGCATATTTAAAATGAGAATCCAGGTTTGAAATCAATTATGCCAAATGCCTTTGTTTCATTTATTTATTTATTGCATGCCTTGTATCAAATCGCGGCACACCAAGTTTGAATATGCTGAAGCACAAGAAAAAAAAACACTATAAATATATTGTAAAAGTGGTTTAAAATCTAAGCTTGAACAAATAAAATTTGAGAACTGCAGCGGAGGTGAAGATTTTCAATGAATAACGACTTAAATTTCAGACTCTTTCTTAAACAAAGCTGTCGTACAGCTTGAGAAAATAGTGCATGGACTACTTTTTGATACTTTCATGATTATATTTTTTAATGGTATATTTTAGTCCTTTTTGGAGCTTGATAGCCATGGTAACCATTCACTTTCATTGTTTGGAAAAAAAGCTCCTCAAAACCTCTCTTTTTGTGTTCCACAGAAGAAAGAAATTCACAGAGGCTTGGAACAACATAAGAGTGAGTAAACAACATAAAAAACAGAATTTGTATTTTTGGGTGAACTGTCCCTTTAAAGCATATCCGTTGTGTATTGTGTACGCAGATATGCAGATTTTCGATGTTTCTGTTTACGCGCACGAGTGTGTGTGTGTCTGGTCTGGGTCATGCCAGAGAGGAGCAGGTGTGTAGGGATCTGCCCGGCATCGTCCGCTGCCCATCTGTGTGCCCGTCTGTGCCCGCTCCGTGCCAACTACACACCCGGCACAGAGAAAGACAGCAAGTACAAGACCAAAGAGGGAGAATAGAGACATTTACAACAGCATCGTTAAAGGGATAGTTCATCCAAAAAATTTTATTCTGTCATCGTTAACTCAGCCTTACGTTTTTTCCAAACCTGACTTTCTTCTGTGGAACACAAAAGGAGATGTTAGGCAGAATGACAGCCTCAGTGACCATTCACTTTCATTGTGTGTATATATATATATATATATATATATATATATATATATATATATATATATATATATATTTATATATTTCTTTTTTTTTTTTTTTTTCATACAATGAAAGTAAATGGTGACTGAGGCTGTCATTCCTCCAAACATCTAATTTTGTGTTCAGTGGGATTAAGTCACATATGAACCAACATAAGGTTGAGTAAATGTTATGGTTATGACAGAATTTTCATTTTTGTGAAACAGAAACATGGACACACGTGAGGCCGAGCATGAAAAACAGGAAAGGAGAAGCTCTGGAGTGGTAGAGAGAGACCGAAAGAGACAC
The DNA here is from genome assembly GCF_019703515.2 of Myxocyprinus asiaticus. Taxonomy (NCBI): domain Eukaryota; kingdom Metazoa; phylum Chordata; class Actinopteri; order Cypriniformes; family Catostomidae; genus Myxocyprinus; species Myxocyprinus asiaticus. The sequence continues at coordinate 45,468,340 of NC_059356.1, read as the reverse complement.
AGGCAGGCGAAAGTTGGCGTGCCGCCCATCTCTTTCATGTCGTGTCCTCTTCTCGTCTGATTAGGGAGTTGTAAGAGAGCAGCTGGCGCAGATAGACACAGTCTGCCGCTCTCACAGGATAACGGCCGGCATCTAATCTATACATTTACTATGTATGCACATCAAAGACACACACACACACCTTATCGTAATCTAATCCAGTTACAATTCATGCAGAACTGAGCCCAAAGCCTCGCAATAACACACATACATCTGTCTGTGGGTGTTTGCGCTGTAGTGTCACAACTAAGCTAAAAGTTGCAGTGCTATTAAAGGCTAAAGTATACTTCGGATATCCGCATACGTAACGTGCACAGTGCGAGTGATGAAAATGTTTCATCTGAACAGTTCACGCGGACTGTTCGCAAGTCTAGAAAACCTAGAACAGTCTGCGTCTTTGCGTGTTTTCAGTGTGTCCGCCTGCCGTTGAATGTTCTAAAACAGTAACACGAAGCAGTCCTAGTGCGCATGCGTCTGTAATCCACGTGGGCTCATGGTCAAAAGAGTATGCTTTGAAATCCTGAGCGCTTGACTGTGGAAAAACAAAGTATGCCTGAGCCTTTACTCAACTACATTTTGTACTATAAATCTCCACTTTCAATTTCACATTCTTCTTCTTTTGTTTTTTCTCGATACACATTCTTCGTGCATATCGCCACCTACTGGACAGGGAGGAGAATTTATAGTAAAAAAAGACTTAAATATTGATTTGTTTCTCAGCCACACCTATCATATCGCTTCAGAAGACATGGATTAAACCACTGGAGTCCTTTTATACTGTCTTTATGTGCTTTTTGGAGCTTCAAAGTTTTGGTCACCATTCACTTGTATGGACCTACAGAACTGAGTTTTTCTTCAAAAAATCTTCATTTGTACACATTTGGGATGACATGAGGGTGAGAAAATGATGAGAGAATTTTCATTTTTGGGTGAACTATCCCTTTAACTACTTTTCATTAGTAGATTTTGATTCAGCTAACTACGTTTTTCAAAAGAGCAGCTTGAATTTAGTTCAGCTACTTTAAGTTATGAGCGCTTGTAGTTTGGAAAGCAACAGTTTAAAGTACAGCCTTTTCTCTAACTTTGTTGCTGTGTCCCCAATTTAACATATTTACTCTGACGCTAGACAAATGCTGCAACTTATGGCTGCAATAAATTAAGCATGCATAAATGCAACATCTGGTGATGGAAATAGAATTGGTGATGATTTTTATTAAAGCAAAATATGCATATGAACACAGGGTGCTGGGTTGAGGTCTGAGTATGGAGGGCTGTAGTAAAAGGTAGTAGTTCTTTTTTCTTTCTTTCTTTCTTTCTTTCTTTCTTTCTTTCTTTCTAACAACTCCTGAGGTGAAGACGTTTATTGCTGAACTTCAGAGTGCATTCCAGAACAGTATATCAAAGCTAAATAATAATTTTCAAAGGAATAGTTAACCCAAATTGAAAATGTCCTGTGGCTGAGAGGAAGATTTTCAACGAATAGCGATAAAAATTTCGGTCTTTCTTACACAAAGCAATTATATGGATTCAGAAGATTTGGTCTAGTGCATGGGTCATTTGGATTACTGGACTACTGTGCTTTTTTGATAATTTTTTGGACATCCTCCTTTTGTGTTACACAGAAGAAAGAAAGCTGTATGGGTTCAGACAGACATGAGGGTGAGAAAATGATGACAGAATTGTCATTTTTGGGAAAGCTATGTCTTTTACTTATTTAAATATGTATGTTTTGCTGGTTGGATGACTTATCATTTGATATTATTGGAAATGGGGTTCTAGGACGACTGTTTACTGGTAAAAATATGTGAAGTATGTTAACAAGTCAGATTGTATATCAGAGTGTGAAAGATGTGAGGATGATATGAGTCTGTGTATGAGAGCGTGTGTGGGTGTGTGTGTGTGTGTGTGTGTGTGTCGCTTAAAAAAAATACCAAACAATGTTTTTTGAAAATGTAAAAATGCAGAACGTTTTTTGTGAGGGTTAGATTTAAGGGTAGGGTTAGGGGATAGAATCTATAGTACATACAGTATAAAAATCATTATGTCTATAAAGAGTCCTCATAAGGATAGTCACACCAACAAGTGAGTGTGTGTGAGCATGCGTGCGTGCGTGTGTGTGTGTATGTGTGTGTTAAGAGTGTGAGAGATCATGTGAGGCTAATATGGCCAAAAAGAAATATTGAAAAACAGAGAGAGAGAGACAGACAGACAGACAGAGAGAGAGAGAGAGAGAGACAGCTGTGCTGTGGGAACATAAGATCTTGCCAAGAAAGTGGAGCAGAGGGAATGTAAAAGTAAGCAAGAAAGACATGCTGATAGAGAGAGAGAGAGATGGGGGTGTTGTGACATGATGGAGTGGACACAACAGAGAAATAGTGGGACTATGACCAGAATGACCACATATAACGCACACACACACACACACACACACACACACACACACAAATTTGTGCTGAGTGTTAACAGGCATAAGTGTTAACATTACCTTAAGCACATTTCCCATTCATTTTTTTCCATAAGGAAATAGATTTTTAACGATCATTTATAAAACTTGTTAATCGATGGTATATGCCTATGCTGAAGCCATCGGTCCACGTTACTGTAATTTAATAAAATAAAATAAAAATCATGCTTAATCGTGGAATTCCTGCTAAAAAACTACACTACCCACGATCCTGAAGGGAAATGATTCACCTATCAGAGAATCACCACCAACAAAGTGTCCACCAACTCCCATAATGCACTGTGAATGACACCTCCCTACACTCTTAAACTACTCATATATTTGTATATACCTGAATATTTTGCAATAAAATTACAATAGATTGTTTCTATACTTAAAAATCCCCATTGAAAAAATTAATGAAAAAAAAAAAAAAAAAAAATGTCCAGAACCAAGACAGCTAAAAAAGTGGACGGGTTCTGTTGCACTCTATATCCTGCAATGTGGACCAGACTTGATACTGATTTGTGAGAGCACTCTCTCTCTCTCTCTCTCTGTGTTTCAGTATGTCAATCTGGTTGTCATATGGGGTCTCCCCTCTATATAACATTATTACACAATGCACAAACTAAAAAGTAACATTTATATAACATTTTTATGAAACATATCCCACTTCAGCTTCACAATACCAAAATATCCAAGGACAGAATAATTATAGAGCCAAAACACTACTCAGGGACAGTCTAATTCAACTCCCTCATTCCATAACACGTAGGGATGCACCAATACCATTCTTTTCTATACCGATCCGATACCTGAACTCTCTGCCCGATCCAGTACCAGTGTTGTTGTTTTTTTAATCAGCTTATAATATTTTAACCTCACTGTGTGGAACTGATTGGAGGTACTCTTTTATATGGAAAGAAACACAAACCTCTAACTACACTATTTAATTATAAAATAGAGAGAGAGAAAAAAAAAACCCTATTACATAAAAAAAAAAAAATGTATAGTAAATTAAGAAAAACTTTATTTTTAAATAGTCTACTGGATAATGCAGTGGCAAAATTATATAAGATTCAGATCTCTTTTTTGTTCACTTCACTATCAGTCCACTTTAATCACACAGTTATTTTGAAAGCCAGTCAAGTTAAAAATAAATATTAAAATAAATAAATAAATATAAAATAAAATAAATATAAAAAATGTTTATATTATTGTAATTTAATAATAATAATAATAATAATAATAATAATAAAGTAATAATAATATTATTGTTGTATTTTTAATAATAATAATAATAATAATAATAATAATAATAAATATTATAATTTTATTATATAATAGTAATGTATTTCCGTTTTAATTTCTTAACTTTATAACCCTGGAGCTTTTATTTTGACAGAACTCTCCTGGAAGATGGTGACCATAGAGCTTTCCCCCTCTCACAACACAATGGAGCGGAGAAAGAGTGCTGATTTATTTGGGCTGGTAAACAAACAGATAATCACTCCAAACTGAGTGGAGGTGTTTCACGAGCTCTGTAAAAGTGCACACAAACCCATAAAGGAACGGTCGTTAAAAAGGCGCATGTGCTTATTTTAACTAATGAGGATTTGAAGAGCGGAGAGAGAGACAGAGAGAAAGTGTGAAGGAATTAACTACTAAATGTGTTTTGATGAACAGCATGCTTTAGCGTTAGCTATTTTAATGTATACTAGAACTAAGACAAAAACTAAATTTTCGTGAACTGAAATTAAATGATTTCACAAAAGCAATAATAAAAAATAAAAAATAAAATTTTATATATATATATATATATATATATATATATATATATATATATATATATAAGAAACAGTGTTTGAAAACTTGCATGAAATAGAACAAGAGCAATAACTAGATTTTTACATTTTCTGAAGAACATGTGATTGGTGCTTTCCCGTTGAAAACTCTGTGCCATGGGTTTTATGGGTGGTTGCCATGGTGTTGCTATGTGACTGTTAAGGTTTTGGGTGGCAACATGAAGAAAATGTTCCAATCAATTTGTTTGTCAGAGAGCGGCTGTTATCTCATGATCTGATAGGGTGAACGAAGTCTAGACTGTCTGTTTTCATTAAAAGCCTTGTGTGTCAGCCAAGTGTGCACACACACTTCCTTCTGTCTGCCATATTTCCCCCATCCTACTACAGTAAGATTAGCTGATACATGGTACCGTGAGAAAAACACATGACCGAAGAGAAGATGGACCTCTTCATGTTGCATTTGGGAATGTGAGAATGGGATATTTTTGCCATCTCTCCAGTCTTTCCCTATCTTGAAACAGACCTCAAAATTAGAAATTCTGTAAAAAACAAAACAAAAACAAAAAACAAAAAAAAAGTGCACCCCTTTAAGTCAACATGAAATTTAAATTTACTCTAGAGTTCTTTATACATGTTCATCAGTGTACTGAGCGCAACAGTCTGGTTCCAGAAGTAAAAATACCATTATTTTTCTCCTCATGCAAATTGATTTTAATGATAACTTATAAACCTTTAAAGACAGACCTACCGTGAGCTCTGAGGTTGTTAATAAATGGTATATGCCTCTGTTAAAGCCATTGGTCTGTGTTATTTCAACTTAATTTTTGGTCTCAAATAGCGGAATTCCTGGTGGAGAACTACACTACCCATAATCCTGAACAGAGATCCACCAATCAGAGGATTGCGGCAAACAAACCGCGGCTAAAGAGCTCTGCAGCGACCGCGCCCAATCCCATGATGCACTGCAAATGATGTAAATGATTCAGCCTCCCTACACTCTCAAACTATGTACATATTTGCATATATCAAAATATTTAGCAATAAACAAATCAACCACTTTACATCAATAGTTTAATATTTTTTCATCATTTTTAATTTAATTATGTAATTTGCAATGATTCTTGGTATTGTAGTTAATTTCCTCATGAAAGTCTTGTTCCTTTGTCGTTTTGTTCAATTTTCAAATACTTTTTTCCTTCAAACCAAGGTTTGTTACATTGTGATTCAGCTCGGAGCTGGTGGGTTTGGTTCATGGCTTGGAACTCTTTTATAATGAATTTTATGAAATCCCTATTGAAAAAAATAAATAAAAATGAATGGGAAAAAAACTTCCAGAACCAAGATGGCTGAAAAAGTGGGCAGGCACTATTCTGCCAACATTTTTAAATTCCTGGTCAAACTATATCTTTAAGCTTTTAACAGCTTACCATTGATTCTAGCCGATTTGATTCTCACGCTCAAGCTAATAACTGAAGACCTACATCATCTATCAATCCACTTATAAAACTGAACAAATGTAATATAATCGGGTCTGTATCAGAGCGATTTAAGCCTGTATCTCATCTGTCTGTGGAGCAGATAAGACGTTAATGCTCTCAGCTCGTTCATCAGGATGGCACCTCAATGATAAGAGAATATTAAAACAGATCCTGAGTCAGAAGGTCATGCGTCAAACTCATCCTGTTCAGATAACAGTGCTAAAGCTCACCGTCTGTCTCACAGGAATGAGAAACGTTGGCAACGTGCTTGGTGAGAGAAAACAGGAGACGATAGAAGGAACTGGAGAACCCTACACCCCAAACCCAGAAGACATACCATACACCACAGTCATCCTCACGTCCCGAGGAAACATCACAGCACTACTTGCTAGAAAACTCTGACTTCTTGCAGTTGTAAATCAATCAGTCGGTTGCTTTAAAAAGGGACAGTTCAGTTTAGCTCAAAATACAAATTATGTCTTTTTGTGGAACACAAAAGGAGCTACTTAATTCTCATTTGTTCCCATAATACCCATATCTGAACAATAAAAGTGGATGGGGACTGGGGCAGCAAAGCTTTAAAAAGGACATTTCCATAAAAGTCCCATGTGATTTTATATTGTAAATGTTCTAAAGCCATGCAATAGGATTATGTGAGGAACGGAGCAAAGTTGTTAACTTCTATGTTTTTTTTTTGTTTTTTGTTTTTTTGGAAGCTTGACAGCCACTGGTCACAATCCACTTTCATTATATGGAAAAAAGCAACCCGTGCATTTGGCTTATGTGTTCCACATGAACACGTCATAAAATAACTGTATTTTGAGTAACATGAGGGGGAGTAAATGCAGACAACTGTTTAAAACGTTTATGCAGTAAATGTTCATTTTGGGGTGAACTGCCCCTTTAAGTATCAAGCATGATTCTTGAATGACAATTTAGTGACTATGGAGACATTTTTGCAAAATGAAATTACGTGGTTCATTACACCTATCTCAGCAGTTCCGAGTTGAAGTGTCCACTGTGTGGCTCTAAGAGTTAAATTCTCTTTCGAGTTTTAAATCAACAAAACCGACCTCCATTGCGTAAGAATCGAGGCAAAAAGTACGTTTTTATTAACTGATAATCCGCCGATTTACTCGTGATTTGTGTGAAAGGCAATAAAAGTCATTGTTGTTGTCATGTCTCTAGTCTTCATTTCTCCAGGAAATTGTTGCAATAAATAAAACGTGCCACGTAATAATAATTATGCCAATATGTAGGTATAGTAAGGTGTTCCTTTGAGAACTGGTAGTAAGAATCTCAATTGGGAAAGCCATTTTAGTCTTAAGTACAAAAATAATCAATTGTTTCCGACTGAAAAGCGAACACACATTAGTAAAACACCCAGAGCAGATTTTTATCAGCTAGATTAGCTTGGTACAAAAGTGAAATGTGTAACTTTTTTCAGGGACTGGGCAGAGAAATTTTTCAAGAGAGTCTGAGGTACACGTTAAGACGAGGGGCTGCATCTGTTTGGCTCCCACTCCATCTGAATCTAGTATTTCACACTACGCCTCTGGGATCTGCCATTCCAGCCAACGCTTTATGAAAAACAGCTTTGGAAATAAAGAGAGAGACAGATAGATAGAGACAGAGAGAGAAGGGAGGACAAGCAGTTGAGACTAAAAGAGGAAAAGCAGAGGTGGTGAGAGGGAAAGTGATTGTGAAAAAGACAAAGTAGGTGAAGGGATGCGACAGAAAGACAGGGAGAGAAGCACAGATGAGAATGAGGAGAGATGTTGATCAATGAAATTAAATAACACTGACAGTCCATGAAAACTCACTACAAGAGTTCACTTCAGTGAACAGTCAAGTACATCACAGTATACCCTGATGTCAACAAAACACATTCATCACCAGGTTTGGCCTTGTGTGGGCAGGTATGAAAGCCATTACGAGAGAGAGAAATAGAAAAAGAGAAATCAAACTGTAGAGTGAGCGATGTTTTTATATATATATAAAGCTTAATGAAAAACAGAGGAGCTGTACAGCTTTACAAATGCCATGAAAAAAGCAAAGTTTACATGTCCTAATCGCAGAGAGAGCAGAGAGTATGAGAGAGGTAAACAAACCAAAAACTACTGCCTTACAGCAGGGGATAGGGACACGGCGACGGAGAGGGAAAATGGAGTGGAAACATCAGATTGCATAAGTTGGAAATGCACATCGTGATTCGCTTCTGGCTCTAACTCTACTCTTCGATATATGTTGTTGAGTTCCCTTGCGATTTCATTGGTTTTTTTCTCCCTTCCCAACCAAGTCTCTCATTCATACAGCCTTATTAATAACATATTAATAAACTTAATTTATAAATAATTTTTTTTATACATTTTTGTATTAAAATTTGTATTCATCATTTTTTTTTAAATATTACGCAGTTCAATTTAATGAAATGTTTTCACGTCATTGACCTAATAAGCAACCAATCACAAATGTTGTTCATACAGTGCTTCTTGACTGTTTTTAATCAAGTTGCTGTCTTGAAGTGTGTGGCCCTTCCCTTGAATAAACCCAAATTCATCTCCACATTACGTGAGCAATAAGTTGATACATGCAAGACACCCTCCCGTCTATCACCCTGTTTCCCTCTCTCTCTCTCTGTCTCTCTCTCTGTCTCTCTCTCTCTCTCTCTCTCTCTCTCTCACACACACACACACTTCTTATCACTCTCTCATAAGTTGTGTGCCGACCACCCTGGGATCTCTCTGACCCGGTCACTGGCCCATGTCACTCGTTTCCACCTCCATATCTCTCCACATCCTTGTCTTGCAGTCCTAATCCCCACAGCTTTCCATCTTAAAACTTCCCGAGCTTGAGTACTTTAGATGCCAAACAAATTAAAAATGGTTCTTGAGTGTACAAGCCTTTTTGGGGGGGCTTGAAACAAATTACATATGATGAAAACCACTGTCCAGTCAGTTAGTGACTTAACAGACAATGTTTTTGCATGAAGGAACCCTTTTCTTATGTAAACGCCCCCTAAGAAACACATCTGATTGAGGTCAACTCTAAAATTATGTCGTTTTGTACATCCCTACCGGCTATCCCACCCTGTTCTCCACCAGTAAGATCACTTTCTCTCATTTTTATCCCTCGTTTTTTGCTTGCATGTTTCTAGCCAATATCAGTGCTAGCTGAAGCGATTTGTTATATGAAATTTACAGGCTGTGGGTTTTGGCCAGGTGGACCGACCAACCACGAGAACAGAAACTGGCTATGGCTAAACAGGCAGAACAGCCAACTTCACTCAAATAAAGTCTCATCAAATCACCTCTTATGGATAAAAGAGCTGCTGGCTGCACAAGAGTGACATGCCAACAATGACATACACAGATTGTGTAAAACACACATACTAGCTCCATGCCTGTAATGCATTTCACATCTTTAGTGGCAAGGAATAATGTTAGCTAATGATCTGTCAGACAACGTTTTTTTTATAATAACGCTTTTATGAAACCTTTATAGTCCTAAATCATTCCAAAGCAAGCAGTAGGGTACGATAGCCCAACCATTGTCAAAACTTGCAACAACACCATTTTTTTTGTAGGATCAAACAACTCTTTGAAGAGAATGTCTAAACGGTCTACTGCAAATATTGCACAGCCGAGTGCTGAGCCTTTTAAAGTAAAGTCTTTTGACTGAGGGTGCATGTGCACTACGACTGCTTTGCAACAGTGGCGTAGCTACGGGTGTGCATATGCCACCAAAAATGTCAGCAGGGACACCCAAATTAAATTACATTTTTTAATTGTAGGGGTGTAAAAAGTCATCAATGCGATATTGATTTTTTTTTCATCAATTATGGAATTCAATAACCGATTATAATCACTAGTCTGAAATAATACCCGATGTGTTGCAGAAGCCGTCTCAGATATGCGCGCTCTCGAAAACAGAGACGCCGGGCACAAGACTGAAGATACATCCCCGCACTATTCTACGGCATTTTGTAGTGTAAGTAGTGTGAGTAGCATGTTTAAACCAAAAAATGCCACAAAAAGAAGTGTACTACTAGTTCCCAGCTGAGTGTGAAATGTTGGACACTTCATGCACTTAGCGCTTGCGGCATGTGCAACATAGTGGAAGTGGCGGAGTTACCTGGACACAATGCTGGCCTGACAAAACAATTGTAATTAATGACGAATGAGGCAACTAGCAAAACTTCTGTGAAGACAACACCTTACTACTGTGAATTAAATGATTTACCATCATCCCACACTGTGTGAATATGTACATTATTTGAGATATAAATGTTTAACTGAGTTTGGCTAACACGCTAAAGCTAGTGTCAACTCATTGCATGTGTTTGAAACGTAACTTCTGTCATCTGGAAAACAACAAACGCTTCTGTGTAGTAAAAACGTTAGTGTTCCATTTTTAAATTAAGAAAATGCTCAGCTTTCTGTGCCATTATTCATAATTTTGTGCATCAGTATAAGTGAAATAAGGTAAATGTTGTTGTTGTTTTTTTCAACCTAGTCTCATAGATTGAACGTTACTATAACTACATTTCTGCAAACTGAGTTTTATGTGCCGCTTTCTACGTTTCACAGCAGTTTTCTAGTGAAATGAACACTAAAGGCACTACAATAACTGTGCATTTTATTCACTCCGACACAAATCACGAGAACAACGGCTGATTATGACTTTATAAACACTTATTTTTAGCTCCGTTACACACACACTGCTATGTTATGATACTGAAACACTTTTATTCTAACGCATCATTTGAAAACATATTTTAACGCTTCTATTACAGACACGCCTACATTTATACACTTATTCAGGTGAGATTAGCTTCTGCGGTAGCTCACCTCATAGAGCGTTGTTCTTTGGACTCTGAAGACCATGGTTCAAGCCCAGTCAAGCATGCAAGCTGACACATGAGACAAAAGTGTCAGAGAAGCAACATGAAATTACATGGTTGCTTCAGAAAATGTGCTTTTCATATCGCATTTTTCTTTTAAGACACTGTCGGTTAGGTTTAGGTGTTGGTTTAGGGTATGAATGTCTGTTTTGGTCACCTCTCATTTATCTTTTAGGACACTACTTGTTAGGTTTAGGCTAAACTTTTAGGATAGGAAAGTACATTTTAATCATTAAAACCTCTATCTAAAATTAATCTTAAAAACCTTGATTACAATATGATTTGATTTGCGTTTAGCGCCCCTCGCTGAACATTGGGAAACTGCAATCAAACGTGAAATATGGCATGTCATTTTGGTTTGCAAATATTTTGCCATGGTCACGAAAATTTAATGAGATCAGACTGTCAATCAGACACATTTGGAAAGGTAACAAACCTTTACTCATGATTATTATTTGTTCATAACATCTTATAGGCCTATGATTTTAAGTTGTTAATTATGTGAACCTGCTTGATTTAAAGTTGAGATTTATCTGCCTAAATACTCTAGGTGTGCTTGAAAGATTTCAATCATTGGTTCAGTAAATGTCCCTGTTAGATGATTTCTGCTACAGTTTCACTGCTCCAAAAATGCTTGTATTATTCTCCTAGCCTGATTGAGCCTTTATGTTATTTGTGATTTGAATGTTTATGTTTAGTTCCTGAGCACAGGCACTGCTAGAGCTCAGGGGCTCAACGCATAACCAAAGCTCTGAAGAGAAATCCACTGGGTTATGTAAGGTAAAGCCCTAAATCTCCCAACGCCTGATGTTATACATTACTGTAATTGCAAATGAAAAAAAATCCCAGAGCGGTGCAGGGTGGAGGAAAGGGGGGAGTCCAGAAAAGGAGTGGGAGAGGAAGACAGCAGCGCTCGCTAATGCAACAGGTTTGATGACCTACTTTTAGCCCACAAAGATGAAACTTCAAGAAGAGAGAAGGGTAAAATGTCTGAGCGAAAGCATATTAATGCGGCTGAACAGTACACATTTATTTCGTTCGCCAGTTTGTGACCACATTAATCATGATACCTTGCCAAACTGAACCACATGTGACATATAAGAATAGAGGAGATGTTATTCTACTGCAGTTATTACATTTGAACACATCAGGATATCCTTGGCATTGCCAAAAAAAAAAAAAAAGAACCTGCATCACAATCAACTGCAAACTGAAGCAATCAAAACAGAAATCAAAATGGACCTTTCCATGTGACACTACTAATCGTGGTTCGCGTGAGCAATCTCAGAAGCAAATGTTGAGTTCCTATGAAAACCAGTAAGTAATTGTGTTCAGACCGAGACATGGGTTATAAATGCATGGGAACCAGAAAGTAATCACGTTTACATAGACAATGGTGAGCACAATTTGGGGGTTGTATTTTCACCTTAAAATAAATATTTTACGCCACTAACAGTTAAGTTTATGGTTAGGGTTTGGGTTAAGGGGTAGAGTAAATAAAAAAAAAATAAATAAATAAATAAAAAAACATATATATATATATATATATATATATATATATATATATATAATATGCATTCCTGTTGACTATTATATAATTTAAAATGAATACTCGCTTTTGGCGCCAACCTGTGGACATCTCACTTGGAAACTGGTCAACAATGCTTCCAGCTTTGGCCACTGGGGGCAGTGTTTCAAATTTCAGTAAGCACAGAGTGATTTCAGCAGCAGAACACTTGACCTCCTGTTGCCGAAATGACAGTGTGGTCAGTCTGCTTTCTTAAAGCTGAAGTATGTCATTTCTGTGCCACTAGCACCACAAAACAGACTTGCAAAAAAAAAAAATAAATAAATAAAAACGTTTTCTGAATATGCCTCCCATCTGCCATTGGTCAAACAAAGAGCAATTTTCAAAGTGCCACAGAAAGACAATGCTTACAGTTTCTGAGAAAATTAAACTACGAATGGCTTACTTATAGTAAGTATAGAAAAAGTTACATACTTCAGCTTAAAACAATGTTTCTGGTATTATTGTGCAAAATTCACAGGTGCTTTTCAAAAAAAAAAAAATAAAAAAGGTCTTTATATTAGTCCATCAAAACAATTACCACTTCGGATGATGTCACCAACCCTGCTATTTTTTATTAAAGACAAAAACCATGTAGTCTAATAAAAGAACAATGATCACAATCCTGACAAACCTAACACAGCATTGGTTAAAAAATGTCAGGAGTTTATCTGTTCATAAGACAAAGACTTTTGCTATTTTGTTTAAGAATTTAAGAATTGTTTTTAGTCCGTAATTGAACTAAGAAAGGAGGAAGGGTCTTAAACATCGCAAAGAAGTAAATGATAGTGGTCGGTTGTGCTGTGATGAAGAAAGAATCTAATCAGTGGCTTCATTAGACGAACCGGAGAGCTTCATCATCATTAAAGTCTCCTTCAGAGCTCATCTTGCCTTCTCCTCGGGATAAATCACCATGTGATTTCACTTACAGTGGATTACGCCTCACATCCACATGGAAAAAGGATCCAACTGAGCTCTCAGTACTCTCATTTCTGTGTCTTGCTCTCTGTTGTGGGAGCACTTGAAATGAAAAGAGACTCTCCTGTATATTTTTTGTGCGTTTCGAATTGCACCGTTCCAAACTGCAGATGTGGGCAGCTGACCGCATCTTCCCCTGAATCACTCGAAATGTCTGAACGAGGACAGAAAACAGGGAATGGAAAAAAAACACTGAACCATTTCCCATCTCGTGTAAACACAGGATGAGCTCAATGCATAAAGAAGATATAGAGAGTGAGTCTAGAAGATGTAGAGCTTTATAATTTTTCAACACTATTATTTCATTGCTGTTATCATTTGGACAGAGTTTTGGCAATGTATAACAGTTTGAACTGAACTGAAAGAAAGAAAGAAAGAAAGAAAGAAAGAAAGAAAGAACTTCTAAAAAAGATAATCTGAAAGAAAGTTTGAAAGAAAGCTTCAAAGAAATAAAGTTTGAACAAGAAAAAAAAAGGTTTTAAAAAAGAAAAGTTAGAAAGTTTTAAAGGAAAAAGTAAGAAAGTTTGAAAGAAAGAAAGAAAGAAAGAAAGAAAGAAAGAACATTTGAAAGAAAAAAGAAAGACTAAAAAATAACTTTTGAAGAAAGTTTGAGAGAAAGAAAGAACTTATAAAAAATAATTTCTAAAGAAAGAAAGAAAGAACGTTTGAGATTAAAAATGTAATATTTTGAGAATAATGTCAAAATTACGAATATAAAGTCGTAGCAGCGATGGGAATAAAATCGCTTATTGCAAGAATAAAGTAGAAATATTTAAAGAAAAAATAAAATCACAATATTAAACAGCTCGCCGTTATCACAGTGATAGAATGGATGCCAAGCCAGCAGCTTCAGTAATGCAAGAGATGGATGTGGCGGATTTAGTTACTGTAAATGATACTTTAGGATATGATTTAGCATTAAAAAAATCAGCACAGAGTTATTTATTGTATCCGGACACTGTAGCGGTTATGTAGGAAATTTTATTTATTTATATATGGTTATTATAAAGAACCAGATGGACATCTGTGCAGTCCTGCTCGGAGTGAGTGATGTTTGGTCTGATTTTTAAAACATTTTTGCTCTCAAAACAATGACCACGTTTACATGCACTTAAGAAATCATTTTATTCTAGCATTTTTGCAGAAAATGCCATTCTGAAACATCGTGTAAACAAGAATGCTGATTTCCATATAGCATTTAAAGGATTAAGAGAAAGCGGTTTAACACACCTAGGTTTCTCTCAGAGAACGTGGCTTACTGTGGTCATGTTAACGCATACGCAGCATTTTAACTGGTTTTTGAGGAATGCGCATGTGTGCAAACAGACCAGATAACAAATGTCACAGGATGGAGCCCAACAACATGTCAACACAGAGGAAACAATTCAGCATTTCTGGAAGTGCAGTGGGAAAACCACATACACTATAAACTATACCCATTTATAAACACCAATGTACAATATCAACTGTCCCTCACATTCGTGTAGTATATGCGCTGGTACATTAGAGGAATCCCCACTATTGCAGTGCAATACTGCTGCAGGTTGTGATATAAAGTGAAGGAAACAAACAAAGCAACAACTCTGGGATATCTGGAAATAAAGTGAAGAAACAGAGAATAAAATAGTGAAGTCTTCCTCGGATCCCATGTTTGTTATTTACACAAGCGTCGCAGGAAAATTACATTGCTGTGAAAATTACGTCCTGGTTACTTTCATAACCTCCGTTCCCTGATGGAGCGATGAGATGTTGTGTCGATGTAGTGACACTAGGGGTCACCCTTGGGAGCCCAGAACACCTCTGATCTTTGAGAAAAGGCCAATGGGAATTGGTGGGTGGAATTTGCATGCCACTCCCCCGGACATATGGGTATAAAAGGAGCTGGCTCACAACCACTCATTCAGGTTTTGTGCTGAGGAGCTGAGACAGGGTCCCTGCCATTTCAGCGGATAGTTCAGTGTTGTGGCAGGAGGGACACAACATGTTCCCTATCTGTCACTCACTCGACGCTGTGTCGATGTAGTGACACTAGGGGTCCCTATACGAAACGCCACAACTAGCTGAACTGTGTTACGTGGATTGGCGGTGCGAGACGAGCAAACCATTGCGTGCCTCGTAGCCAGCTGGCACCTGGCCATCACATAACCTCCCCCAATGCTCCTACGAGCGTCGTACGGTCACCCGCACCTCGGGGACAAGTCGACTGCCCAAAATGGGGAAAGGCCACCCCAGCCGTGGCCTCTTCTCTACTTTTTTCTCCCCAAAAAAGAGTGGAAATCTTAAAAACCTTAATTGTCCGCATGGGGGGGGTGGGGGGGGATCTTTTCCCAAGGGGAAGACACTGCGGAGATCACACCCTGCCTGAAGGGGAGGCAACTGTGTGGAAATATGTCAGATGGTCTTACCGAGTCTTGTCAACAGTGTCGCATGTGGAGAAGTCCCCGTGGTAGGTCCTACCCAGAGGGGATGGAGCTTTACAAACACGGCGACCGGTGGCAGAGGGGGACTCTGCCCAAGGAAGATGTGGGTTTACCAACGGGGAAACCATCTCACGGAAGATACATCACACAGGGTTACATACAGGCAACCAGTGCATGTGGAGCACCTACCCCAGTACAGGGCCTATTAGCACACGTACTGGGCTGGCATCGAATTTCTCCACAAACTCGCCTGCCACAGGGCTAAGGAGGAAGGACATCCAGGGTCCACGACCTTGTGAACACGGCTTCCCCTCCAGGAAGGGAAATGCGCTGTACGCAAGCGGTACACCTGGCCAGTTGTCCCGCAAACTTACCTGTTCGTACCTGACAACACACAGGATGAAACCGACAACCCAGAGATTGTAGATCCCCATGAAGGTATTGGGTGTTGCCCAGCCCACTGCTCTACAGATGTCTGCTAAAGAGGCGCCATTGGTCAGGGCTCAGGAGGCCGCCACACTCCTGGTAGAGTGTGTTCGTAGCCCCAAGGGGGGGCGGCACGCCCTGGGCGTGATAAGCCAAAGCGATGGTGTCAATGACCCAGTGGGTGACCCTCTGTTTGGAGACAGCGCTCCCTTTCCGCTGTCCTCCAAAGCAGACAAAGAGCTGCTCGGAATGTCTAAAGCTCTGCATGCAATCCAAATAGATGTGCAGAGCACACATCGGACACAGCAGCAACAAGACTGGGTCTGCGTTCTCCTGGGGCAGCACTTGCTGATTCACAATCTGATCTCGAAATGGGGTCATGGGAACCTTGGGCACATAGTGCTCTGTACTGGGAGAGCTTGCTCTTTTCCCAGTTGACCCGAAGCCCCAACCGGCTGAGGTGCTTGAGCACCAGGTCCCTGTGCACACACAACAAGTCTCGAGAGTGAGCTAGAATCAGCCAGTCATCGAGATAGTTGAGGATGCGGATGCCCACTTCCCTTAGCGGGGCAAGGGCTGCCTCTGCGACTTTCGTGAAGACGCGAGGTGACAGGGGCAGACCGAAGGGGAGGACCTTGTACTAGTACGCCCGGCCCTCGAAGGCGAACCGCAGAAAGGGCCTGTGCCAAGGAAAAACCGAGATGTGGAAGTACGCGTCCTTCAGATCTACTGCCGTGAACCAATCTTGATGCCGGACATTCGCTAAAATGAGTTTCTGCATCAGCATCTTGAACGGGAGTCTGTGTAAGGCCCGGTTCAGTACTCGCAGGTCCAAGATTGGCCGCAACCAACCGCCTTTCTTGGGCACGATGAAGTAGGGGCTTTAGAACCCCTTCTTCATCTCAGCTGGAGGGACAGGCTCTATCGCGTCCTTCCGCAGAAAGGTTGCAATCTCCACAAGCAGGGCAGCGGCATTCTCGCCCTTCACTGAGGTAAACCACTGAGGTTGGGGAGCGCTTGCCACACCTCCAAGCTCCGGGCGAGGGGGACCAATGGGACAATCGCGTCGGATGTACCGGTGGGTGGGGCCTCAAGGCAGGGCAGAGCCGGAGGCGCCACATTGAGGGGGCTCGAACCCCGAGCTCGTGGCCGTGCTGAGTCTGGGGACATTGAAGCACTTACCTAGCTCCGAGTACCCATTCTCCCATCCTCGTAATCCGTTACAACTGCCCGGGCGTGGGTGTGTTTGTGCCGCAGCTGGGTGTGCATGCCGTAAATGTGCGGTGTCCAGCGATTGTGATAACTATGGCCGTAAACACCGGGTGTGTGACCCAGGGAATGAGGAAACTGCTCTTTTTCTAAAAATGTGGGTACCGCAGCCCCTCGGCCATTGCGTGCAGGGCAGAGGCGGCCTGTCCAGTGGCACTATAATCCTTAGTCCCCAGTGACGACATAAACCTACTGGCCCTGGATGGGAGTCTTGGACAGTTCAGCCAGGTGGTGGCGTTTTGTGGGCACAGGTGCACCGTAACCGCCTTATCCACCTGGAGAATCGCCAAGTACCCCCTGGCAGCCCCACCATCGAGGGTAGTGAGAGTGGAGAAGCTCAGAAATCGGCAGTGAAAGGTGCCTGCCATGACCTCGTGAGCTCCTCATGCACCTCCGGGAAGAAAGGGACCGGGGCGGGGCGCGGCCGTGAGCAGCGCTCCAAGCCCAGGAACCAATCAAGGCATGAGGGTTCAGGGCGCGGGGGAGGGTTCCACTCCAGCCCGATGCTTGCAGCTGCCTGGGCAAGCATGGCTCCACGTCGGCCTGCAACTGGGCAACTGCACCTGAAGGTGGGAGCCCAGTCGAGTCCTCAGTGTCAGACTGGACCAGCCCACTCTCCGATGCTGCGATCGACAGCTCATCCACTTCGCGAGCCCCGAATGAGACTGCAAACTCGCCCTGAGACGAGCCGGCGGTCTCATCCCAGAACTCGACTGGGGCGAACAAGAATGCTGGGGAATGGGAGGTCCATTGGGGGTTACCCAGCGGAGCGGCTCCCATTGGGGTCCCCAAATCGCCCCCAGTGCTAACCGACATGGCCTCATACCCATAGGTAGAAGGACCGAGGCGGGGAGCCGCTAGGGTGGCTTTCCCCCTGACGAAGGAAAGCTGCGACCACAACATTGCCATGGTCATGTTCTCGCAGTGAGGACAAGACCCGTCCACGAACATTGCCTATGCGTGGGCAGCGCCCAAGCACGTGAGACAGTGATCGTGGCCGTCGGAAGCGGAGAGGTAACGACCGCAACCAGGAATTAAACACAGATGGAAAGACATCTTTAAAAAGACGCTCTCCATCAGTGCCACTATTTTGGTAGAAAATATACACTTTTAATGCAAGAATATGTACACTTTTAGACTGTTGAAGCACCCAGAGGCGTTCTCTGCACTAAACCGGTGCACGAGGGAGAGAAACCGCTGTAATGCGCCGTAACTCCAACAGCTTTCTTAGAGGTGAATGGAATGGCAGAGGGATTCAGCTCGCTGAACACAACCGCTCACCTCCGAAGAAAAAAATTGAATGAGTGCTTGCGAGCCAGCTCCTTTTATAACCGTATGACCGGGGGAGTGGCATGCAAATTCCACTCGCCAATTCCCATTGGCCTTTTCTCAAAGATCAGAGGTGTTTGGGGCTCCCAAGTGCGACCCCTAGTGTCACTACATCAACACAACGTCGAGTGAGTGACAGATAGGGAACTGCTCACTGACTGAGCCGCATGTATATGGGAGTAAAGAGAAAGCCACGAACCCAGCTCATGTAAACACATACACTAGTTTCGAACCATAAGCAGCTTTCTTGCAATAAACGGTTTTCTGGTGTCCATATGTGTGTACCACATACAATGTCTTGAAACGGGCCTATATAATTAATTCACAGCAGTTACAGTTATTTTTCACTTGACTTGTGTAAGCATCTTGCACCTCCCTTGACAAGTTGAAAACTCCTGTACTAATGCACACCTCATTCATGAACAGAGAGCTCGCAAAAACATCCCAAAAATTCAGCTCTGCAAACTTGACAACAAAGTCATAGCCAATGCTATCTCCCTGATTAGTGGTGTTTACTGTATGTAAAGACCTAGACGCTGCACTTTGCTGTTGTCCATCACATCTCTTTGATGTTACTTTCCACACGACTTGTTCTCAAAATATTGTGACTTAATTTCATAATGACACAACTTTATTCTCATAATTTTTAATTAATACTCAAAATATTACGAAATTAATCTCATAATGCCACAACTTTTTCTCGTAATTTTGACTGTATTCTTGAAACATTTTGACTTTATTCTCGTTATGCTATGATTTTATTCTTGAAATCTTAGATTTTTTTTCCGTCGTAATAAGGAACTGGAATCATTAAGTGGAATTTAAACTGTTGCAGTTGAATGGTTTTCAAGCACATCAAAAGCATTCTGTGAAAAGCACACTGAACACTTTTTCCTGTAGAGTGACTGGGCCAAGCTGAGACAACCATATGCTGCATTGCACCTCAAGAGAAAATCTTCATTACGCTCCTACAAAAGCAACAAAAGAGCCCATCTGCCATTTCAAACACAAGGTTCCTGACAGCAGCTCAGAAGTGTAACGTCTCTTTCAGGTCAGAAAACAGAGGCAGTTAGGAGAATGAGAGCAATGATGCCAGAATATCTCTCTCTCTCTCTCTCTCTCTCTCTCTCTCTCTCTCTCTCTCTCTCTCTCTCTCTCTCTCTCTCTCTCTCTCTCTCTCTCTCTCTCTCTCTCTCTCTCTCTCTCTCTCTCTCTCTCTCTCTCTCTCTCTCTCTCTCTCTCTCTCTCTCTGAAAGTGAATTTTACAAAAATTGTCAAGAACACATACGGGTCATGTTTCATCCCAAAATCAAAAGAAAACAAATAGTATACCAAAAAGAAAATTAAGGCTTTTTATATATATAACTGGGAATTTTGCATTTTGAAATTATTTTATTGTTAATGTAGCCTCAATATTTTTGTAATTGTAAGGTGAAAAATATCTTATTTAAAAGTATTAATACATCATGGTATAACTTTTTTATGCTACTTTCATGCTGATTGTAATAAATAATAACCACAATTAATCAAAATACAATTAATTGCAAAATATATAATATAATTTATACTATTTTTTGTTTTCATGAGATTCACCCCAGTATGCTCTGTAAAAAGCATTTAGCACTTGTTTTTGGGTCATCCTTGCCTCTGATTGACCTGCGATTGAAAAAGGCTAAGAAAAGAGGACAAGCTGATCTTGGATCTGTTTCTCATAGCTTCGATGCAATTCCAAGACAAATCTTGAATTTCTCTCTCTGTTGACCTGTTGCTGTCAGTATGGACGCCTGCTTTGGTTCACGGTTCCCCGGGTGGAGCGCGAGAGCCACGTAGGAAAGACTTACTGCAGGAAATACCTCACCGATAGTCACCCCACTGGGATCATAAGATAAAAGAATGAAAAAAATAACAGAGTTGAAGAGAGGGGGAGGAGAACACGGATCTGGAAATGGATTCAACAGAATACAGCTCTGAATGGCTCTTTAACTAGAGTTATATGAGACGTCTTAGAGTGGCTCTTTCCACATGATGCTGATTTCTCCAGCCGTTAAACTGGCACACAACTGCCGATGCATTCTCAAGCCCCTTATGTCCCACCGATTGCAAGAACACTGGATTCCACAGGCCACATAAAAGATCAATCGTAAGCATCCCAAAGGACGACTCATGAGGGTTAATGATATATCAGTACCGTGTAAAAATGTCCTCCGTTTAAAAGCTCCGCTGAGATTTGCTGCAAAAATGCATCGTCTGACTAAATGATGGGAAACGAAACCAAAAAAAATCTAAATAAAATCATCTCACCTCAACATATGCAGGTTTTCATTTCTCAAATGGAAATACAACATTAAATATGAACAGAAGCCAGCGACCAGGGCGGTAGAGCAAATCACAGCGAAGGCCAAACCGAAGCTGAAATGGAAGTCGCAGAGAAGGAAACCAAAGACTAAATCACAACATTGCAGTGGTTAAGTTTAGTTAACTAAGCCAGAGAAAAGGTAATCTCAAAATATACATAACCTTTTTTTACATGAAGCCCTTGTCAGTTCATACTGATATTAATATGGCAAAAGTTAGTGTAGTCAGAGCTATCTAAAAGATGAGCATGTGAACATATCCAGTGGCCCAAGAAAGTGTTTGGATGCTTAGGCCACACTTGTATGAATGTCTTGAATTACATAATAAAATATCCAACTACAGTAGGTGGTACCTGCAAACAAATGATGTTCGAGCTTTTCTCAAAACTAACTTAATTTTTCTGAGCCATTTTGCAATAATATTTAACCAGGGGTGTGTTTCAAAAAAGCATCATAAGCCAACAATAGTCACAAGTTCCATCGTTACCAGCATAGTTCAATTTGGAGTTTCCCGAAAACCATAGTTCCAAACAACATTCACAAACAGCATCGCAAAGTTGTGTGGTTGGAGCTACAGCTTTCAACCTTGCTTAGAAGCATAGTTTCTTGTTAGTTAGCAGTGACTACATCATTTGACTTCGCTGAGGCTTCCATTTCTTTAATTCCAGACTGATCTCACAGTGAAATCGAAAACAGCAGGTTTTCTTCTATGCTTACCAAAATTCGAAACACTGCCCCGTGTGGCTAAAGCGTGAAGTGTTGTTGGGCATAAGGGCACGTGTAAGCCAACATTTAAATGTATGTCGTTTAAAGGATTAAGAGAAAATGATTTAAGACACCAAGGCTTTTTTGTTGGAGATCGCGGCTTATGTGGCCATATAAATGCTTAAGCAGCATTCTTATGGGTTTTTAAAGAGTGCGTGTTCGTATGTGCTCAACTGCTCCAGAGGAACCTATGACGTAAGAGGGAAACCCCACTATTGCAGCGCCATACAGTGGCAGGCCATGATAGTAAGTTAAAGAAACATATACAGCAGCAACTGTGGGGCATCTGGCAATAAAACAAAGCTACGGAAAACCCAAAAATTATGTTAAGTTACATTGCTGTGGAGAAAGCTGCTTACTTTGCATATGCATACGGGGGTGAACACAACTTTCGTGACTTATATCTACCACTAATGTTTGACAACTCAGAAATTGGGAATTTTTTTGTCTTCATGTTGAACACTGCAGTATTTCTATTGTTTAACCATTTAAAGGTGCACTCAGTAATTGTATTAAGTATGGCTTACACTGACACCTACAGACCTGGATGATGCATCATTCAAAGTTTTCAGTTACAGATGCCATTGTAGTAATTCTCTATGCACAGTAGGCCAGGATTAATTTAATCCATGAAAGAAAGTGTCCAATTACAGGGCAGTTACTGAGAATAAGCGAATAGTATGCAGTTGGTCATGTGATGCTAACATGGCTGCCTCTATGAGGGTGCCCCTGCCTCATGTAGAGTAAAAGAGCTTTTATAAGTTTACTGATATGACTGAATTCTTCATCTCACATGAGTGGTCATGATTCTAAACATATGTTTCAAAATCACTATTCATTTCTTTAGAAGTAAAACATTTTAAATGATGAAAACAATTACTGAATGAACCATTAATAAACTCATCTAATAAACTTTTGCTTGTGCTACAGTATATATTTTTCATATTATAAATGCAACTCTGACTGTTATATGACTGTAACTGTCATCTAAAGCAATTTCTTTTATACACATTTAATTGTGAATAAAGTGTCCAAATACTTAAAATAGAAAGTCTTTATAAAGTTTATCAGTGTGCAGCTTGAACAGCACTGCAGGTACAGATATTTTCCAACCAAAGAGCATCCAAACACTTTGTAGCATTCACTAAACCATAAAAAAGTACCATGGCATTACTATGATTTTTGGACATGTAACATTACCTGGGAGCACCATGTAACTACAATGGAAAATGAATCGTATATCAAATTATCATGGTTGTACCATGGTATTCTTTCAATTACTATGAAGAACCATGTGAATAAAATGCTCACAGACACACACACAAGAAAGCTTCCAGGACATTCAGAAATTTAACAGCTGCACACAGAATAACAGGATAAGAGTTGTTATAGGAATGTGCAAAGGAAATTAAGTTCAAAATGGGTTTGTACAGGTAGTAAAATGTAAAAATTGTGGTTTTGCATATTAAACACATGGGTTTGTATAGGTAGCATGCATAAATATGAATTTACATGTTTTTTACATGCACATGCATTTTACATTTCACCATACTGTATACTTATTTATATTTTGAATTTTTTAATTTCTATTTATTTATTTATTTTATCCACTTTTCTCCCAATTTGGAATGCCCAATTCCCACTACTTAGCAGGTCCTTGTGGTGGCGTGGTTACTCACCTCAGTCCGGGTGGTGGAGGACAAGTTTCAGTTGCCTCCGCTTCTGAGACATTCAATCCACGCATCTTATCACATGGCTCGCTGTGCATGACACCGTGGAGACTCACAGCACTGGAGACTTATGCTACTCTCAACGTTCAACACACAGTTTTCCACGCGCCACACTGAGAGCGAGAACCTCTAATCTCGACCACGAGGAGGTTACCCCATGTGACTCTACCCCCCCAGCAACCGGGCCAATTTGGTTGCTTAGGAGACCTGGCTGGAGTCACTCAGCACACCCTGGAATCAAACTCGTGACTCCAGGGGTGGTAGTCAGGCTACCCAGGCCCCGTTTACTCATTATTTAGATGCTTTGTCTATGGTAGTATGCTCTATGCATCTGGTTGGAAAAAAATGAAGTAGCTTATATGTAGCAAGCTACTTTGACATGTAGTGTAACTTGCTACTTACTTTGAAGTGTGGCATTTAACTTAGCATAACAAATGTTTCTGTTGAGTAGCTTGCCCAACACTGTGTGAGTGCTTTAGTACAATTCATCTGGTCTTTTTTACACTGACCTTTACCAAAACCCCTAAAAGAAAATCAGAAATGTACAACTCCTTACTGTAATCGCCGCTCAAGCTATAATCTGCTATAAAATGTCTGTCTGTCTCTCTGTTTGTATCTCTCTCAGTATTCATTCCCAATAGTACAAGCCGTAACATCCCAGTCTGACCAAAAACAAATCTCTGATTTAATCATTAAGAAGATTTTTTTCCTCTTTTTTGACATCCACCCCACTAAAATCTTTGTAAAACTGTACGTCTATAAATGCCATGTGGAGAATTACACAGTTTGAACAGTGCACTGCGGCTTTTCAATTTGGGATCAATAATTGACCTAATGCCAGTTTGTATCCAAACCAAAAGTACTGGCAATGGTGCCCAAAAAAATTGTCCAACATCATCAAGACCTGGAATGTTGCCTGAGCTATTTGGCTTAAAGTGGGTAAATGCTTCTAACAGCCCCTCAACGTGGTCATATCTTTGTAGACTCAAACGGTTTATACTACCTGCTTTCTGATTACACTACATTTAAAGACCTCAAAATCATCATTCAGCTCTTACTGCAACAGTCTCATCTCATATTTTGGGTGGTGTGAAATGACACATAAAAGGTCACATTTTTATTTCATGATATCTCTAAAGCTTCAAGATCAGGACTGGAAATGCAAAATTCATATAACCACAATTATGCCACCGAGCATAGTGCTTCACTCTAGGTTATTCCAGTGGGATTAGATCTGTAGTTAACATACTGTGAGTTGCTTTGAAAAAGGTGTCTGCAAAAAGAAAAATGTAACATAATTCTTTCAAGGAGGAAAAAGTGAGCATTACTAAGTCTGCTCAGCTACTTCAGCGGCTTCCCCCTTCGAACTCAAGATGAATTAACAACCACAAACCCTCATCCTTCACGTTCTTACCCTTCCCTCCCTTTCATTCTGACATCCCAGGATGCGCTGGTGGAGGGTACCATCATAGGCGCAGAGACAGATCTCCTCCTGAACTGTACCGCTCACCAACCAAACCACATGCTACTCATTACACGTGTGCAACTACACACTAACACATGGGCTGCTCTGGCTGGCTCTCACAGCCACGTTGCCCTCAGTGGTGAGTGTGTGTGTGGATGATTACACTGGCTGATAACAACAAACAAACGGCAGAAACGTGCTGAGAATAGTTTAATATGCCTTGGCAACACATTTGTGGTGTGACATGCGGGCAGAGAAACCAAACGCAGTGCAATAACAAGCAAAAAAAAAGTTCTATATACTGTATTTTAGCATTAAGCATTTGGATTTGTTATTAATGTGTTATAACTGCATAACTAAGCGTTGATAACATGCAAACGTCATCTATGATACTAGCAGCTTGATTTGTCCAGTAAAGGGATAGAGCGAGAGCTTGTATCACTAATATGTAAAATGTGAACTCCAATATCAGCTTCTTCAATGTAGGATTTATTTAACATTTTTGGTCACTGCAGACTCCCAAATATATATATATATATATATATATATATATATATATATATATATATATATGTATATATATATTATTTTAAGAATTATGCATTTAAATTTCATAACAAAATTCCATAAAATTTAATTGAGTACCCTTTGATTTAATAAAATTAAAAAACAAAATATTTGAAGTTTTATTAATTAAATTTTATTAAACATTACACAATTCAATTTGATAGAATTTTGTTAAGGAATTTAGATCGTACTGTATATATACACACACATATATATTTGGTGTGCATAATTTCCAAACTTCAAGTTAGTATGGAAGTTATGGTGTATGCTATATTGTTTAGCAGGTATAACTTATAGTTTAATTTATATTTAACATTTTATTTTTACTATTAAATAGTAAAAATTAAAATTAAGTAGGTTTGTCCAACATTTGGTAGTGTTTGATTGGTAGTGATGTTTAGAGAACAAGGGAAGAGAATAAGAGGTGATGTGCAGCGGTTTCTCTTCTGTAAAGAAAAACAACAGGAGAACAAGCCTGTGTAGAGAGAGGAACGGAGAGAGTGAGGATTGGTGAGCAGGCCCATGGTGTGTGTTTTCCATCTGGCTGGTGAGGGTCGGCTCTCTCCAGCATAAACACATGCCTTCACGGTTCATACATTTCCTGCTTTCCTCCACAGCCCAGTGCCGGGCCACACAAGCACAGACACCACAGAGAGAAAAGACCAGAGTTGAGAGAAAAAAAGAGAGAGAGAAGTATGAAGAAGATGAGAAATTGGGCTGATCCTCACACACTGTAAACCTTAATGTTGTCATTACTGGAAAAAATCAATAGTTCACCAAAAAATTTAAATTCTCTCATCATTTACTCCCCCTCGTGCCATCCCAGATGTGTATGACTTTCTTCCTTCTGCTGAACACAAAATAAGATTTTTAGAAGAATATCTCAGCTCTGTAGGTCCACACAATGGAAGTGAATGATGACCAAAACTTTGATGCTCCATAAAGCACATAAAGGCAGCATAAAAGTAATCCATAAGACTCCAGTGGTTAAATCCATGTCCTCAGAAGCGATATGATAGGTGTGTGTGACAAACAGATCAATATTTAAGTCCATATTTTGCTAGTAATTCTTCTCTTTGCCCAGAAGGTGGTGATATGCATGAAGAAAGTTAATCACCAATCACTTACATTTTGGCACCCATTCACTTGCATTGTGTGGACCTACAGAGCTGAAATATTCTTATAAAAATCTTAATTTGTGTTCTTCAGAAGAAAGAAAGTCATTCACATCTGGGATGGCATGAGGGGGAGTAAATGATGAGAGAATTTTCATTTTTTGGTGAACTAACCCTTGAAGATTTTTAGTGTTAATAACTCAAACTATTGAGTATAAAATTGCGGCAATTCCTTGCGCTTGAATGATTAAAGTACGTATCTATTGAAGTTTTATGTTTATGTTGACTGGTTGCAAATAGTTGTTTCGTGATGTGATGACACAATTAGGGTGAGATGTGTTTCCCCTTTGGTCAAGTTAGACCCTGTTAACTCTATTTCAGTTCATCTTGTGCATGTGCAACTGAAGTACAGATATATATGCATTTTAGTGGATAAAAAGTTTTATTTATAAAAAATAAAAAAAATGTCTCCCCTTTTCTCCCCAATTTGGAATGCCCAATTCCCAATGCACTCTAAGTCCTCGTGGTGGCGTAGTGACTCACCTCAATCCGGGTGGCGGAGGACGAATCTCAGTTGCCTCCGCGTCTGAGACAGTCAATCCGTGCATTTTATCACGTGGCTTGTTGAGCGCGTTACTGCAGAGACGTAGCGCGTGTGGAGGCCCACGCTATTCTCCACGGCATCCACGCACAACCCACCACGTGCCCCACCGAGAGCGAGAACCACATTATAGCGACCACGAGGAGGTTAACCCAACGTGACTCTACCCACCCTAGCAACCGGGCTAATTTGATTGCTTAGGAAGCCTGGCTGGAGTCACTTAGCACGCCCTGGATTTGAACTCACGACTCCAGGGGTGGTAGCCAGCATCAATACTCGCTGAGCTACCCAGGCCCCCCGAAAAAAGGGTTTAGTTAAAGACTGACCTATAATTGGTTATAATCTTCATTATTTAAGCTGTGTTATTGTAAATTTGAGTCCTTTCAATTAAAATTATTAAGTTGAAATAACTATTTCAAATAGCAAATGTGAGTTATTTCTGCTTGCATCTAGTTAACTTAACTTAAATAGTTCAGTTCATTCAATATGATCACCAAGTTAAGTGAAATGAACTACACAAGTTTTGGAGACACAGTTACTCAATTGAGGTGAGGGAATGAGCAGTGGTGTAAAGTAACGTACTTAAGTAGCTTTTTTTTAAATGTGTAATTTCTTGAATATTTAAATTTGTTGCAACTTTTACTTTGCTATATTTTTTAGCCAAACAAATACTTTTTACTCTGATTCAAATCCTCTCGTTACTCGTTATCTGGATAAAAAAAAAAAAAAGTTTATTTAATTATTTGTGAAAAGCGAGCAGAGAGCAGCTTATAATCAGAGCGCAGTGTGTTTGATTGACAGCAGCGCGAGGACAGACACTCTGTGCATGCGGTCATCAGAGCAGCGAGGCGCACTGAACTGCCTAAATGCGCTTCCAAACACACAGATAAGAGATGTAATTTACCCTAGCTGTGTACAAACCTGACGGTCTAAATGTAATTATTACTGTACATGTGCCACAGAATACGAGGAACACAAAAACAATGGAGGACTCTTCTAAGATACTGTGTGGAATAATGACAGTGGGTGTTTTTTTACCACATGATTTTTCTTTAATTTATAAATGATGGTGAATGGAAAACTGGGTGCCACATGCTTTTGATATTTTCTACTGGACCAGAAGCACCGAGTATTGACTCAATTTGGTACCCGCGAGCTGTCTGTCGGCTGCTTTGAAACTCTCACATGCGTATGTCTCCGTGTGCTTTAAAGAGTGCTTATGTTTTTCCAGGATCATCCCGGTTTTTGGCCATCTGTCCTGGAAAGATAAAATTTCATTCGCAAAATGTCCCGGAATTTTAACGTTTTCATATGAGCACTTGTTTATGTGCACACTATTCAAGAACACTGATCAAACATGCTCTCCTAAACCGCTCTTTTATAGGAATCTTTAGAAAGTCTGAATCATGTAAGGGAATTGGTTCGCTTGGACGATTCATGTTTATGAAGCTCTCTTAAACTGCCCTCTCCCTCTTAAAAGAAGCATTGGGAAGATCGATTCATTTTAGTGATTCGGTTTGTTCGTAGGATTCATGTACATGAACTGTATTAAAGGACGATATACACCACGCATTATTTCACGTCTTCAAATTCGTCATTGAATATTTCGTAAAATGCTGCTGTTCACCACTGTTTTTGATTAATTTATTTACATGAATGTGTTTCCATTTATTTACACTGGTGTATCTGTTCAAATACTGTTTAATACTGATAATTATATATTTTTTTAATTTGTTAATAGCTTGTAGTGTAGTAACTACTATTTAAAATGGTAGCTTCATCTCAAAATTGCTCAGAGACAGAATAAGTAAATATGTTGAATTTATACATAATAAAATGATTGATATAATTGTTTGAATTAATTATATTCTGTTCATGTTCATTTCCATGAACTATTGCTTATTTTCTGAATAAAATGCCCAGTCCTTATCCACCTGCGACTCAGCTTTACATATTGTACACTGAACAATTTGTGTACAAAACAAATAAACAAACACACAAACAAAAACAACAACTAAAAAACATTGTACATAGAGAATATAGCACATGCTACTTTGCATCTCAGGTCCCTAGATAGGCTTTTTTCCCCTAGTAAAAAATAAATCAATAAAACTAAATAAAAGTAAAACAAGCATTTGCAAATCGAAGATAAAATTTTAAAGGAATAGTTCCCCCAAAAATGAAAATTCTCTTATTGTTCACTCACCCTCATACCATCCCAGATGTGTATGACTTTCTTTCTTCTGCTGAACACAAATGAAGATTTTTAGAATAATATTTCAGCTCTATAGGTCCAAATATCACATAAAGGCAACATAAAAGTATTCCATATGACTCCAGTGGTTTAATCCATGTCTTCTGAAGTGATCCAATTGGTTTTAGGTGAGAAAAAACAAACTATATCTCCTTTTTCACTGTACACATTGCCATTGCATTCTCTATGCACAATCATGATTTCAAGCACTATTGCACTTCCTAGTGCTTGACGCATTCGCGCTAGATGTTGCTAGGAAGTTTAATCGAGCTCAAAATCACAATCGCCAAGGAGACTGCTGTCAAGATTTATAGTGAAAATGGAGATACATTTTGGTCTTTTCTCACCCAAAACCGATTGGATCGCTTCAGTATACATTGATTAAACCACTGAAGTCTGATTAATGACTTTTATGCTGAATTTTTCTGCTTTTTGGAGCTTCAAAGTTCTGGCCACCAATTCACTTGCATTGTATGGACCTACAGAGCCATAATATTAAAAGTTATATATTTATTGTATCCAATATAATTTATGAGACTCAATTATATGGCTTTAAAAATAACAACATATAGGTCGCATTTGGGTCGTATTTTAAAAGATGTATTTTAATTTGCACTACTTTAACCTTTTGATACTTGAGTATTTTTAAAACCAGGTACTTTTTTACTTTTCCTTAAGTAGTTTTTCAATGGATGACTTTTACTTTTACTGAAGCGATACATTTGTGTGGTATCTGTACTTATAATTAAGTATGGAAATTGAGTACTTTTTCCACCACTGGGAACGAGTTTACTCAATCAATTGAGTAGAGTCAACTTATTAGGCTTTTCAGTGCACAAAACTATCCAGTCTGATCTCATGAAAACTACGTGACTGTGGTGACATTTTTGCAAAAATTACATTACGTGGTTCATAACACAGTTTGGAGGTGAAATGTCCACTGTGTGGTGCTAAAAGCGAATTAAATGTTCAAAAACAGATGAGATTTTTAAGGTAGATAATAATAATAATAATAATTCCTTACATTTATATAGCGCTTTTCTAGGCACTCAAAGCACTTTACATAGTATAGGGGGAATCTCCTCAACCACCACCAGATATTTCAATATTAGATATTTAAGATCGCACTTGAACAAGCTTGCAAATGAAGTTGGTTAAGTAATGCAAACATTTACTTATGATTTGTATGCTAGTGAATAAAATTAATAGGTGTTGTAGCACCAGGACATCATGATACATACAACGAGCCAAACAAAAATCATTTTGCATAAATGTAGCTGTATTCTATGAGACATAATATAATCTATCACACAACCTCAGAAGGCTTGAAATATAGTGCAAGAGTCACATGGACTGCTTTTATGGCGCTTTTTTGTCATTTGTGGAGCTTGACAGCCACTGGCCACCATTCACTTTCATTGTATGGAAAAGATCACCTTAGACATTATGCTAAATATCTCCTTCTGTGTTACACGGGAAAAAAAAAAAAGAAGAAAAAAGTTGACATCCCTTAGCAATGACACATTTGATATTAGATATTTATTCAAAGAGCCATCCGAGAACTTTGTTCTGTAATGAAGCCTATTCTGTATCGGGGGCTGTTAAAGCGTTCAGTTTTAATGTGTGAAAGAGAAGATGGTTTCTGGGTTCTGTCTTCATGTCACATGTGCGAAAACAGTCATTTGTTCCATTCAGTCATCTCTGTGCTGTTCATCCTGATCAACTCCCACGTGAGAGTTCACAAAAGCACCAAATACATTCTTAGAGAAGACACATGCAGTTATTTTCTATTCAATTTTAAAACATACCTCATCTTTTTTGCCTGTGCTCTGATGTTAATTAAAGGGATAGTTCCGCAGAAATGAACATTCTGTCATCATTTACTCACCCTCATGCCGTTCCAAACCTGTATGGCTTTCTTTCTTCCAACACATAATAGATAATAAACATAAGTTTAGTAGAATGTCCTGAGTGCTTTTTTCATACAATAAAAGTGAATGAGGATGGATGCTGTCAAGCTTCAAAATGAAATTGCTCCATATGACTAATGTGCTACATTCAAAGTCTTCTGAAGCCATAGGATAGCTTTGTCTGAGTGCAAATTTAAGTTGTTCTTCATTAAACATCTTTCCCTCCACTGTAACTCATGTTCAAGTGTAAATATTATGATATATGGATGTTCAACTACTGGCACTTTCAGCACTGTTGATTTCTTGAAAGTAAATCTTTGTTAAAACATTTTCCACACTTTCTATAAATGTTAATATATAGCATAATTGTTAATATACATGCATAGTAGTGTAGTGTCTTGATTTATCTCGTGGGGAAATTTTCTATCATCACATCACTGCATCACAGGAGACTTGTCATTTGAAATATTTTATTCTGAAAATTATGAAAATTCCCAATAGTGTCTTTTCATCTCAAATTCTGTATTGTGTTTAAAATGTAATATTTAATATAAAATTTTGTGGTAGAAATTACGCTCATGTAAATGAATTTTTTTTAAGTTTTTTAATTTTAATTTTTATAAAATGGCAGACTCCTTTGTCTTGCTAAAGCTAAAGATCCTAAATAAACACAATTAAATAATATTTTCATGTTTTTTGCATCATTTGGCAAAATAACAGCTTGATTGGAAATGATGCCCAATAAAAATATTCTGCTCACAAGTGAAATTTACCTGGAATTTTCACTTTTTTCTTCAAACATCACTTGGTTAACAAGTGCACAAACTTTTGATAAAACTTTATTTGGACAAAATTGCTTGTGTTGGAAATGACGGCACAACTGCTGGACAGTTGTAATTTTTAAAATAATTATAAAAATAATTTTTACGCAATACATATTGAAATGGTTTATGTTTATCTCTCTCTTTGTTTAGGTTATCATAGTTTTAAACATCAAATAATCTGTATTCTATAATTAGGGCTGTTGAATTATCTCATTAATTCAGTACGATTTATTACATAAAAAATAACACGTTAAAAAATATTTACCAAATTAATCATGAAATAAAACTGTCCCCGGGGTCCTTGCTAGTCTTAGGCCGTGTGTCCACCAAAGCGTTTTTTTCCTGAGTCCAGCTTATTTTTCAATTGTTTGCAATGGGAGCGCCATGTATTTAAAAAGCCAGCAGCGTGATGAGGCACTGAGCGTTGACGCTTGGCGTTTTTTTCTGGTCGCTTTGGGTAAGACGCAGCGCTCGTCACTGTCACTTTTTACCCAGCCGTCCAATCACAGTGGAGGAGAGGTGGGACAAATACCACACCGACCAACAGTCACATCCTACTTGTACAACGACTGAACAAAAATAGAGGAGAAGTTTGCTGGTCTCTGAGTATTCATGTCTGTACCAGATGACATTCCCAGACTACCACAATATTAATATGAAAAAATAATGCTTCACCTTCCCTTCATCCAGAGCAAGTACTCTTCCATGTGCCGACATTTTACATTCAGTACTTGTTGATAACACAAACTATCTGTGAAATTAGGTACTTGCAACCCATTACTTCTGAGGATATTCCGTATCATAGCAACCAAAGCATCTGCGTTGAAAAAATGCTGCGCCTCCAAAGTGCTCTCAAGCGCTCCCAGCTGGGCGTTTTCAGAAAAGCACCTGGCATTTTCTGCTGTAGAAAATGCTTTGGTGGACACACGGCCTTAGAGATGCAAGTACAAGTCTCAGTTGCCTCCGCTTCTGAGACAGTCAATCCACACATTTTATCACGTGGCTCGCTGTGCATGACACCGTGGAGACTCACAGCACGTGGAGGCTCATGCTACTCTCCACAAGCCTTGCCATTCAGTCACTCAGCACACCCTGGATTCGAACTCGCGACTCCAAGGGTGGTAGTCAGCGTCAATACTCGCTGAGCTACCCAGGCCTCCCAGTGTAAATACTTATTGAATATATCAAGTATAAATAGGTATGCCACCTGAAGATGCACACTTGGTTTGATGGCCATGATGCCAAACGGCATTGATTGACTCTTCTCGTGACCAATCGTGACATGCCAAGGTTTAATATGCAAAAGCGCTTCAGTTAAGAATACGATTTATGGCAAATAATACTTAAATTTAATCTTGTTCCTCACACAAAGCTATCATATGACTTAGAAAGACATTGAATATACCACACAAGTCATATGGACTTCCCCCATTTTTTTCTTTTTTTTTAATTCACTTTCATTGTATGGATAAAAACAGCATCTAACATCTCCTTTTGTGTTCCACGGAGGAAGAAAAGTCAGGTCTGCAATGACATTAGGGTGAGTAAATGAGTCATTTTTGGGTGCACTATCCCTTTAAGGAACCACAATTGTTCAGTAGAATCGATAAATTCCTTACGATTCCCATCCTTAGTCTTCATCTGTACCCTGTCTCCATTTTCAAGTCTCTCTCATCTGCGTCTCTCCTAAAATCCCTCTCTCTCTCTCTCTCTCTCTCTCTCTCTCTCTCTCTCGCATCACAAGTTTACCAGAGCAGAGAAGGCCGTCTGCTTTTCATTCACTCTTAATGACTTAAGTGAAGTCATTCTTTGGAGAACACATTAAATTACCTTGTTGTTTGCCTCCCTTTCTTTCTTGCTCTGCCTCTCTCTTCTGTGTCACATTGTTTTGGGTTTCCCTCGTTTTTAACCACGAGTGAAGCTGTGGAAAATTCTAACTGTGGTCTCAATTCAGGAAGGCGGAGAAATTACACATATGCAACCATTCTGAATAAATACAGCTCAGTGGTGGAGCACGTGTGTGCATATAGCCTCAGCTGAACTATAAAATAAAATGTATGACACACTGTATATACCCTGACTATCCTAGTTAGAGAAGCAATTACTTCTCATCCACGCCACCAGGGGGCGTCGTGTTCCAGGAGAGAAAGAGGGCAAAAGGCCCTCAGGGACTGACCAGAAAACTTGCCCATACAATGACCAAAACTGTATTTAATAACTAGTCACTGTTTATGTTTACATAAAGCTTGTATACCTTTTATGGAGCATCACCAGTAAGTTCCACCATAGGGTGTTTAATTAAAATACAACACAAAACGTACAACTATTTAATGTCTGCTTCCCCGAGTATCTCATTTATGGCCCTGAAAGCAATGACAACTCATTCATCTGATTGCCTAGACTTGTTTGTGCAAATATACTACAATATATTTTACCATTTTACTAGTTTAAAGAGGTTATGTTCAATGATAGTAGGGTGAATTTCACAAAACCTTCCCAGGTCACATGTCCAGGTCATTATTCTGATTTAAATAAAAATCAACCTAATAAAATAAATTATACATTTTAAATCTTCCGTGTATATACAAATCTTGTACTGTATATACATACATACATACACACACACACACACACATATATATATATGAGAAAATAATGAATAAATACAAATACAATAAATAGCTTAATAAACATCAGTACTGTTAGTATGTCAATTGCTGACCATTAAAATAAAGAATAAATAAAATAAATTAAATAAAATAAGAATAAGTACTGTATGTTTAGTATCAGTCAAATGCTGACCATTAAAATAAAGAATAAATAAAATAAATAAAATAAAATAAGAATAAGTACTGTATGTTTAGTATCAGTCAAATGCTGACCATTAAAATAAAGAATATATTAAAATAAAATAAATAGCTAAATAAACATCAGGGGCTGGTTGCACCAGCTATATGTACGTTACAACTTAGCCTAGTTGTGGCGTAAATGGGCACTAAGTCACAATTTACGCTCTATTAAATATTTGAGCGTTGCACCATTACATTTATGTAGGACGTAACCCTACGTATAAACTAAATATACGGCAGCCTCCGACCAGGAGTAACTGATGGAATAAAAAAGCAGACTCACTTAATGACATCAATGAGCTCATGTTTTGCGTGACAAGCTTCAATCCTTTCGACATATATGATGATGTTGGCATTTACACTCATTTACATTTACGAGAGAGAAAAAATAAAATTTACATTTAAGCGGCTCTTCAGCATGAAACCGATCTAATGGTGCCGTTTTTAGGGTGCGTCGCCCGGTGTCAAGTTTCAACACATTCAATATATGTATATATATATATATATATATATATATATATATATATATATATATATATATATATATATATATATATATATATACACACACATATATAGGATATTAAAACGAATAAATGTCTATTTTTCCAGCCTGCTGTATTAGTATGTATCACCCCTCATTTATTTTCGATACAGTTCCTATAATATTATTATTTACACAGGGCAAATATGCTATTTATTAAATCTACTTTTATAACGTATCCTATATTAATGTCTGGAAAACCAGATTTTAAATATTACATTTTGTAAATGCAACGACTGGAATTGTTTGGTTGAAGGGGGTTCCAAACTGTGAATCCTGAACAAAACGGTTTGGTGAATACATGTTTACACATTAGCTTCCACTCAGCTGACAACAATGAAAGTAGCTACGTGATTAGCTAGTTAGCTATAAGCTCGTTGTCACGGAGAGTAAAAGACGGACTTCATTTACTTTCTAGCATTGTGTCTCACCAACTAGGCAACAGCGAAGCATGAAATCGACACTCATCACATACAATACACCACTGCACCGTTGTCTGCTGAGCTGCAAAATGATGCTCTGTTTACCTTTCAATCTGCTACATTACTGACTGCACTGACAAACTATAGTTGGCCAACACAGCAAACAGATGTGATCAACATGAGTGACATGGTTGTCTGAGTATATATCGAGATATGTCGGTCGGGCAATTATATATATATATATATACACCGATCAGCCACAACATTAAAACCACCTGCCTAACTGTGAAAATCTCAGGAGATCAGCAGTTACAGAAATACTCATACCAGCCCATCTGGCACCAACAATCATCCATGCAATTATCTAATCATCCAATCGTGTGGCAGCAGTGCATAAATCATTCAGATACGGGTCAGGAGCTTCAGTTAATGATCAGAATGGGAAAAATGAGATCTCAATGATTTGGAGAGTGGCATGTTTGTTGGTGCCAGACGGGCTGGTTTGAGTATTTCTGTAACTGTTGATCTTCTGGGATTTTCACGCACAACAGCCTCTAGAATTTACTCC
Source organism: Myxocyprinus asiaticus (assembly GCF_019703515.2). Classification (NCBI taxonomy): domain Eukaryota; kingdom Metazoa; phylum Chordata; class Actinopteri; order Cypriniformes; family Catostomidae; genus Myxocyprinus; species Myxocyprinus asiaticus. The sequence goes on along the minus strand of NC_059356.1, from coordinate 45,431,715 downwards.
GAATGGTGCCAAAAACAAAAAACATCCGGTGAGCGGCAGTTCTGTGGATGGAAATGCCTTGTTGATGAGAGAGGTCAACAGAGAATGGTCAGACTGGTTTGAACTGACAAAGTCTACGGTAACTCAGATAACCGCTCTGTACAATTGTGGTGAGATGAATTCTATTCTGAGATCCGGGTTGGTGCTGTTTTGTCGGCAGGAGGGGTTCCTACACAATATTTGGCAGGTGGTTTTAATGTTGAGGCTAAGCGGTGTACACTCATGGGAAAAAGAAAGTACATCCTCCTTGAATTCTATGGTTTTACGTATCAGGACATAATAAAAATCATCTGGTCCTTAGCAGGTCTTAAAATTAGATAAATACAACCTCAGATGAACAACAACACATGACATATTACACCGTGTCATGATTTATTTAACAAAAATAAAGCCAAAATGAAAAAGCCATGTGTGAAAAACTAAGTACACCTTATGATTCATTAGCTTGTAGAATGACCTTTAGTAGCAATAACTTCAAGTAATCGTTTTCTGTATGACTTTATCAGTCTCTCATACCATTGTGGAGGAATTTTTGCCCACTCTTCTTTACAACATTGCTTCAGTTCATTGAGGTTTGTGGGCATTTGTTTATGCACAGCTCTCTTAAGGTCCCGCCACAGCATTTCAATCGGGTTGAGGTCTGGACTTTGACTGGGCCATTGCAACACCTTGATTCTTTTCTTTTTCAGCCATTCAGCCATTCTGCCATGTTCTTTTTAGAGAGAAGAGGCTTTCTCCTGGCAACCCTTCCAAACAAACCGTACTTGTTCAGTCTTTTTCTAATTGTACTGTCATGAACTTTAACATTTAACATGCTAACTGAGGCCTGTAGAGTCTGAGATGTAACTCTTGGGTTTTTTGCAATTTCTCTGAGCGCTGCACGGACTGACCTTTGGGTGAATTTGCTGGGACATCCACTCCTGGGAAGATTGGCAACTGTCTTGAATGTTTTCCACTTGTGAATAATCTTTCTCACTGTAGAATGATGGACTTTAAATTGTTTGGAAATGGCCTTATAACCCTTCCCATATTGATGGGCAGCAACAATTGCTTCTCTAAGATCATTGCTGATGTCTTTCCTCCTTGGCATTGTGTTAACACACACCTGAACGCTCCAGACCAGCAAACTGCAAAAACTTCAGCTTTTATAGAGGTGGTCACACTTGCTAATGATCAATTAATCAAGGGCATTTGATTAGCAGCACCTGGCTACTACTTAGCCTCTTAATTCCTATGGAAGCAGTAAGGGTGTACTTAGTTTTTCACACATTGATTCTCCATTTTGGCTTTATTTTTGTTAAATAAATCATGACACGTCGTAATATATCATGTGTTGTTGTTCATCTGAGGTTGTATTTACCTAATTTTAAGACATGCTAAGGATCAGATGATTTTTATTATGTCCTGATATGTAAAACCATAGAATTCATGGAGAGTGTACTTTCTTTTTCCCATGACTGTATATATATATATATATATATGTGTGTGTGTGTGTGTGTGTGTGTGTGTGTGTGTGTGTGTGTGTGTGTGTGTCACAGTTTTTTTTTTTCGTTTTTTTTTTTTTTTAATGAACAGATTTAAACTTTTATTATTATTATTATTATTTTATGAAGGTCTCATTCAAATGAATTGGAAACTTTAAACCAGGCCTTCATCATTTGTTTTTTGGTACTTTTCAAATGCTTTTTATGAATAGATTTCACTGTTTTAGCCTTGTCCCAGACCCAGAGTTAAGAAAATATGACAATCCATTATAAAAATACAATTTACTACATTTTTAAAACTATGAAATTGAATCAAAGAGTGAAATAAACATAAACCATTTCAATTTGTGTGTGAAAATGATTTCTATCACTTGTTCAAAAATAATGACTGTTCCTTTTTTATTAGTAATTTTACTAATAAGAGTATTTTTATGGGGCATAATTTCCAATCAAGCTTTAATTTAGCCAAATTATGCAAAAAGTGTGAATATATTATTTAGCATAATTGTGTGTATTTAAGATCCACAAAATGTTACTAAAGCCATTTTTAATTTAATTTTCAATTTAATTTAAGAAAGTGTAATTTCCATCATGGAATTCTATTAAACAAAATACAGAATTTGAAGCATGGTGGAAAGTTTTTTTATTTTTTAATTATTATTTATTTACTTGTAATTTTTCTGTTGATTTTAGAGTGATATGTGACCTGGACGTGTTCTTGCCAGGATTTGTGAAATTCGCACAGTAGAGGAAGTTGCCAGTGATGTAATTTCCTTGCTATTTTCACAACTATATTTCATAAATGCCTCCGTTTTCAATAAAAGCATCCTTTTGATCATTGTTAATGACACTGTGTGATCTCATTAAGATTGCATGTTCATAAAAGGGATGCAATAATATCAATGAGATATATAATGGATGTATGATGGAACGAAAATACATATTATGGAGGCATTAACATGCTTTTCTGTTTTGTCTACACTAATTTAACATAAATTCTCTGTTCTGTACACTGTAGAAACTTACATATGGGGCAATGAGTGACCGATCTCATTACAAAATGATTAGAGCAACATCTGTTTACATTCCCAGCCTGAACGTGTGTGTGTGTGTGTGTGTGTGTGTGTGTGTGTGTGAGAGAGAGAAGGCGGGTTTGGGTGGCTTACAAGGACTTTTTTTAGGTTACAAACTGGTAATTACAAGGGTATTATGCTATAAATGTGGTTTATGAGGACATTTCTAGTGTCCTCATAATTCAAATCACTTAAACAACATACTAAACAATGTTTTTTGAAAATGTAAAAATGCAGACATTTTTTGTGAGGGTTAGGTTTAGGGTTAGGGGATAGAATCTGTAGCTCGTACAGTATAAAAATCATTATGTCTATAGAGAGTCCTCTTAAGGATAGCTGCACCAGCATGTGTGTGTGTGTGTGTGTGTGTGTGTGTGTGTGTGTGTGTGTGTGTGAGAGAGAGAAGGCGGGTTTGGGTGGCTTACAAGGACTTTTTTTAGGTTACAAACTGGTAATTACAAGGGTATTATGCTATAAATGTGGTTTATGAGGACATTTCTAGTGTCCTCATAATTCAAATCACTTAAACAACATACTAAACAATGTTTTTTGAAAATGTAAAAATGCAGACATTTTTTGTGAGGGTTAGGTTTAGGGTTAGGGGATAGAATCTGTAGCTCGTACAGTATAAAAATCATTATGTCTATAGAGAGTCCTCTTAAGGATAGCTGCACCAGCATGTGTGTGTGTGTGTGTGTGTGTGTGTGTGTGTGTGTGTGTGTGTGTGTGTGTGTGTGTGTGTAGGGATTCAGGATAACAGCCCTGTGACGGAGGAACATGACAGCCACATTAAACTCGCAATCTGAGGTTAGCGCTTGGCCACAGCCAAAAACAGCATGGCTTTTATTAAAATCATTATTATCCAGTCTATTGTTTTGATTACATATAAACCAAATACACTGAGAACATAAACAAAGAATTTATCTCAGCGGCGTAATAAATACACTTCTGTCCCGTTATCATAGCTGTGCCACTGACATGCCACGGCTGCATTTACACATGTGCTACTTTCTCTAAAAAAGGAACATAATAGGGTGAAACTGTTGTTTAACCTACAGAAAATGTTCATTGTTGACCTCAGGATGTCCGACTTATCATTATATGTGCTGTTTTGTTTTACAATTAATTTTATGAGATATTTTCAACCCTGTTACCAAAATCTGGGACATATTTAAAAACAATCGAAACCCCTAATTTGTGTTATTTTCTATCAATAAGTATGAAACAAACATGGATAAACAAAGTTCAAATCAGGTTATCAACTGCGCTAAAATGGGTAACAGGGTAGAAATAAATGGGATTGCAGATTTAGGCATGATTAAGGTATCACTCAGTAGTAGCTAGGTTGTTTGAAACCAAATGTTGATTTATAGATATTGCAAAACTTAAATTTCCCATGAATTAAATAAAGTAAACATTAGTATGATCATTTTTTCTCATAATAACTTTAGTAACAGGGTTGAAAGGTTGAGCCTGGCAATGCTGTAAACACTTGTTAATTTGTGAGCCACAGGATTTTCTAAAGCTAAAAAATCTAACAAAATCTACCATATTTGTGGAAAATATGCGTTCGGCAAAGAGGTGAACGGGATCAAACCGGAACAGATGAAATGAGTGCAAATGAAAGGAGGGGGAGAGAGACTGTATGAGAAAGACAGACGGGATGAGGAGAGCGCGAGAGAGAGACAGACACGTGAGGGGGTTAAAAGTAACAGAGGGTTTATTGTTTACGATTCTTTGGGGAGGGGAGCGTGGAGACACTGTGAACACTAGCCTGGCACAGCGCGCAGGGCTCCGGCCAAACTGGGCCGCAATCCAGCCTCTACCCTACAGACAGACTGAGAGACGGAGCTAACACACACACACACACACACACACACACACACATGCTCACACATTCACAAACCAAAGTCAAACACTTAGCTGCAATGCTAACAATAATGCTGCAGCTATTAGTCCAAATGTTGTTCATTTTTAAACCAAATATGTTTTACCAAACCAAATGTTTTAAAATGTCTGAATGGTTGGATAGATGAAACTACAGTTCTGTAAAGGCCAAAGTACACTTTGGTTGTCCACTTTGGTGATCGTTCTGTATGTGTGACGCAGATTTCATCATCAGCAGATTCCGTACTACCCAGATTTTCTCACCCATGCGGACAGTCCTCGTCTGTGCGCATCCTACAGTAATATTTGTATTTTACAATATCTGAATGGTTGGAAAGATAAGATGAAACGCTACAGTCCTGTAACTCACACATTCAAAGACTGAAGTCAAACACTTTTCTAGCTGCAATAATAATAATTCCTAATAATTGCGTTACAAAATGTCTAAATGGTTGGACAAATGGAACTACAGTATGCAAAAAGTAGTATTTCAAATTAGTAGGATGTCTGAATACTCAGTATTCATGATACAGTAGCTGAACAATACCCGTATTGCATACTGCATCTGTGTGCAACCAGTGTACACTTTACCACCCTATATACTATAAGGCCACAAGAGCTGTCACAAAATTATTATTATTTTTTTTTTTGGAAAAAATTCTCCCCAATTTGGTATGCCCAATTCCCAATGCGCTCTAGGTCCTCATGGTGGCATAGTGACTCGCCTCAATCTGGGTGGTGGAGGACGAATCTCAGTTGCCTACGCGTCTTATCACGTGGCTTGTTGGGCACTTTACCGTGGAGACCTAGCACGTGTGGAGGCTTGCGCTATTATCCGGGGCATCCACGCACAACTCACCACGTGCCCCACCGAGAGAGAGAACCACATTATAGTGACCACGAGGAGGTTAACCCAACGTGACTCTACCCACCCTAGCAACCGTGCCAACTGGTTGCTTTGGAAGCATGACTGGAGTCACTCAGCACGCCCCGGAGCTGTCACATTTGAAAAAAAAAGAAAAAAGGTTTGGAAAACTGCGAACTGCAAATGTCTTAGTTGGGTGCTCCTTTTAAATTTATACTGTAAGTGCTATAGGCACCCATAAAGTTGTTCCTCATGTTTAAACTGTCCTTGAACAATGCCAACATGGCATGATACTGTATGTGCAGGAATGTATTTATACAAGACACCTGAAAATCTACAACATGTACTTCAACAATGGTCCAGAAGTAAGTTCATCATCTAATTCAGAACAATCTACAAAAGTACGGATATTCGAATGAAGTCAGACTTTCTAGTTGCAATGCTAATGATAGCACTACAGCTACATGTAGCACTACATGTTTATAATGTTTAAATCTCATATTCATATAGTAAAATGACTGAATGGTTGGATAGATCGCTAGTTAAGCCCTGACAGAAAGCTAACACTATTTAATGATTCACCCAATGGGAAACCGGAATGCAAATTACAATTTTAGCCCCATAACAATGAAAAAAAAAAAAGCTAGGCTAATGACTACAATGTACGAGGACTGGAATTACATGAATCGTGACTTAATTTCTACAGTATCTCTCTCTCTCTCTCTCTCTCTCTCTCTCTCTCTCTCTCTCTCTCTCATTATCTTGCATTTTTGAAGTAATTCGCTTTCTAGCTGCAATGCTACAGATACCACTGCAGCAAGTATTCAAAAATCACAATGTGGGTCATGTTTACAATTAATATTCGTGAATGACCAAATTAAATTAAAATGACCAAATGGTTGACTAGGTGACTAGTTAAGCCCTGAAAGAATGAAAAACCCAGTGAGAATGAGAAACTGGATAAAAGAAAAGAAAATAATAATAATAATAATAATAATAATAATAATAATAATAATAATAATTTTAGCTGCATTCATACTTTCTACTTGCAGTGCTAATGATAGCGCTGCAGCTAGCAGTCACAAATCAAAGTGAATATTTTACAATTATTATAACTATATTATAACTGTTCACAATAATGCTTAGCTAACGGTTACAGTGCACAAGGCCTGGAATGACATGAATTCTCTTAATTTCTCTCACTCTGTATGTTTTTCTTTTTCTTTTTTGAAGTCAAACACTTTCTAGTCGCAATGCTAACAATAGTAATGCAGCTAGTGGTCACAAATCACAATGTTTATCTATATATTTAATGTTTAAAACTAATAATAATGTTTTAAAATAAGTGAATGGTTAGATAGGTGATTGGTTAAACCCTGGAAGAAGGCTGAAACTATTCACCTATGGGAAACCAAAACAAAAAATGACAAATTATACTGCATAACCATTGACCAGAAAGTTAAGTTAATGGCTACAGTGTACGAGGCCTGGAAAAACATGAATTCTCTCTTTATTTCTCTCTCCCTCAATCTCACTCACTTGCGTTCTGTGACAGATTTTAACCAAATAGCAGCAAACAAGCAATTATTTCTGGAAGCCTGAGTCCATGGTTCCTTTCCAAGAAACAGCAGAGGGAGTGGGGGTGGATGAAGTCACCCTGACAGATGGGATTTAAATCAATATTACATTATATGTCCTTATTTATTAAAAAAGAAACAGGAAACCCAACCAAAAAATGGCCCAAAAGAGCAATGTGCTGCTTCTCGCTGATGGAATAATTGCTTTAATAAAAATAAAAAAACTGCTCTTCTATATCACTTTTTTCATTTCCTGTCATCCCCCGCCCCCCTCTGCACACATCTTGTCTTTAGACACTATGAACTTTTGTTGCATAAAATAATGGGGCGAAAAAAGTCTTAACAGAAAACATCTGGAATCGAGGTTAAGACTGAATAACATCCAAAGTTCCATTGTCAAAGAGGAAGATGAGCACGAGGACGAAGGCCGCTTTGTGAAAACAGCAGCAGATACACTGATAAAGCAGGATAGGTGATATATACATTGCATTCAGAAAGTATTCAGACCCCTTCATTTTTTGTTTCTCGCATTTTATGTTGCAGCCTTATACTAAAATGCTTTAAATGATTATTATTATATTTTTCACATCAACCTACACTCCATACCCCATAATGACAAAGCAAAAACCAGATTTTTGATAACTTGAAAATGTATTAAAAAGAAAAAAACTGAAATATCACACTGACATAAGTATTCAGACCCTTTGCTTTGATACTTGAAATTTAGCTCAGGTGCATCCCATTTCTCTGGATCATCTTTGAGATGTTTCTGCACTTTGATTGGAGTCCACCTATGGCAAATTCAATTGATTGGACATGATTTGGAAAGGCACACACCTGTCTATATAAGGTCTCACAGCTGAAAATGCATATCAGAGCAAAAACCAAGCCATGAGTTTAAAGGAACTGCCTGCTTTTTTAGCTTTGTCATTATGCGTATGGGGTGTTGATTGATGTGAAAAAATAACAATTTAAAGCACTTTAGCATAAGGTTGCAACATAACAAAATGTGAAAAAAATGAAGGTGCCTGAATACTTTCTGAATGCACTGTATAGACAGTGCTTCCGGTTCTTGTTGAAAACATCAGCGACGAGTAAAGCATGATGGAAATTATGCATGTGAAGTCATTGTTTTGTCGTATTGTGAATCTGTTAACCCCTCCGCATTGCTATGCTGTGTGTTTGGCCCTCTTGAGTTTGCACTGGCATCTGACCAACAAAACAGTGTTAGCAGGCCCCAGTTACCATGGAGACAGATGCAAATAGCACAAAGAGGCTAACAAACGAATAGCAAATTTTTTCAAGTGGTACCTACCTGATCCTGTCCTGTTTATCAGTTACAAACATTATCATCAAGTGGACCCTGGGCTTTAAGGCTTTAAGCCTCTCTAAAAAGTCCACATTAAATCCAACTTGACCCCATTTTCTCTCTTAATACATGTTCCTATGAATTTCCAATGAATTTTTTTTTTTTTTTTTTTTTTTTTGGTGGAAACAAAGTGAAATTTTGAGGTGCAATAATTTTGTTAAAGACCTGCACAAGGCTGACAAGCCAAGGGTAGCTAATATACACGGATTAAAAGCCACAAAACTCCAATTTTATTTTCCATGAGATCTTGAAGAGAACCCTTTTCATACACACTTACAGTTATTACCCAGTATTCACCCTTTTAACTTAAAGGTGCAACTCTAAGCAGGTCTATGATTGATCAGAAGGTTAGAGAAGCCCAAAGACATATGGTTCTGACCTGTGATTTGGATGCTCATTACAAATGTAACCTTATCTGACAACACAATCAGAAAGGCCAAAACCTGGATTAAAACATGTAGCAGGGCTAAACACAAAAAAATAGAAGGATACACAGTATCATGTGCGTCTAAAGAAATGTAGGGTTTATACATATATATATATATATATATATATATATATATATATATATATATATATATATTAGGGCTGTGAATCGATTACAATTATTTAACTAATTAATCACACATTTTCTGATTAAATTATGGTACATGATACATTACAACAAACATTTAAAAAACATCATAAATATATTTACTGTATACTTTGTTTCAAAGAACTTGCAAGAAATAAGTTAGTCATCATTTATTTAAATTATTTAAATAAGTGCATGTTAAAATGTTTATTTTTTTTTATTTTTTTTTTTTTTTTTGTGGATAGAGTTAATTAGAGACATTACTACAGGTATTAGTCTTGAAACAAGTACTGTATATGTGTACATGCCATAAATTCAGTGGTCATCAGTATTCAAAATGTTTTATATCTGTATGTCCAGTGTCAAATAATATAATATATTGTCAATACAAATAATGTATTGACAATATACATTAAAGTTTTCCTTGCCATTAAAGTTTGATATGAATTGAATCTGGCCATTTGATCCTATATTTAAAAAAGTCCACTGGAAAATGGCAGAACATTTTGCCCAA
>NC_059356.1:45407333-45417333 GCF_019703515.2 Myxocyprinus asiaticus | reverse complement strand
CTCTCATCATTTACTCACATTAATTCCATCCCAGATGTGTATGACTTTGTTTCTTCTGCAGAAACCAAATTAAGATTTTTAGAAGAATATTTCAGCTCTGTAGGTCCATTTTGAATGGTGACCAAAATTTTGAATCTCCAAAAATCACAAAAAGTCAGCATAAAACTAATTCATACAAGTGGTTAAACTCATGATTTAGAAGCGAGATTAAAAAGTGTGGCTGAGATCAATATTTAAGTCCTTTTTTTTTATCATAAATCTCCACCATTGACCAGCCCCAACCAGTAGGTGCCGATAATCATGAAGAATGCTAATGGCCAAAAAACAAAAGAAGAAGAATGTGGATGTGAACGTGGACATTTATAGTTAAAAAAAAGGACTAATATATTGATCTTTTTCTCATCCACACCTATTATATCACTTCAGAATATATGGATTTAACCACTGGAGTTGTATGGATTACTTTTAAGCTGCCTTTATGTGCTTTTTAGAGCTTCAAACATTTGATCACCATTCACTTGCATTGTATGAACCTACAGAGCTGAAATATTCTTATGAAAGTCTTTGTTTGTGTTTTGCAGAAGAAAGAAAGTCATACACATCTGGGATGGCACAAGGGTGAGTAAATCAGAGAATTTATATTTTTGGGTGAACTATCCCTTTAATGCCATAAATTTAAGTTAATTGAAGTTTTCATTTTATAATTTATTTATTTTTTATGTTAATGCATTAATTGATATTATATAAATGTTTAAAAGTTTTCATTTTAGTATTTAAAGTTGGTATACTAACATTATTATTGTGATATTATTTAAATGTTTAATGCTGTACATTTAATTTAAACTGATTTGTAAAGCTTTTTTTAATTACTCAAATTTTGTTTTTTAGGAGTAAAACTGTGGGATGGGGGGCATCTGCAATCATGTTAATACACACAGTCATGTACAGAGCTATTTAACTGTGAATGGTTTTGTTTCTTTACACCCAACCACCCACCGACTCCTACACTCTTCCCTTCCACCCAGTTCAAATCTAAACAAAAGAAACATCTGGTCTTTCTCTTCCTCAATACTGGACTACAGCACTGTACTCTTTAGGACTGCAACTCAGAGAAAGATCTGTTATGGCAGATCCTTGTGTGAAGACGCTGCCATTTGCTAACGTTTAAGCTCCAAAACAATTCAAAGACTCACATATCACATAAAAGCCAACTCATTAAAGTTTGTTTAGCTTATGGGTCAAAGTAACATAAACTGATAGCCATTCCAGAGGGCCAACCCTGAAACTGCAAACCGTAAAAAAAGAAGAAAAAAGAGTCTAGTTGTTTAGAAAAGTAATAGCACATCTTTCCTCAACAAGCCACATGATTTGAGGCATCATTCATCTCTGAAGCACAAATATGGGATGATTTTTGCATCAAAGTTAAATAACTAACTAGCTAGTATCATTGCTAATTTAACTCTGTGTGTGTGTGTGTGTGTGTGTGTGTGTGTGTGTGTGTGTGTGCGCGCGTGTGTGTGTGTGTGTGTGCGTGCGTGTGTGTGTGTGCGTGTGTGTGTGGGGTGTGTGTGTGATATGGTCAGCAGGTGGTAGATAACTGACTCTCATTAAACTACAGGTCACAGAGAGGTCAGAATCTTTTCCACACATCTGGATACAGACTGCTATTATTACACTCCATCTTCTTTTTCTTCATTGATATAAAAACATTCCTCATCCCTGATCCTGCTCAGGAGAGAGCTGCTGCTTATTTCCAGGGCCCTAAATTGATAGCAAATGTGATCCTTCATCGCGTTCTCTTTCATTCCCACTGGTATCGAGACTGAGAATAAATGGAATATTCTACTGGCTGTACCAAACTCATGTTTTTGTGTGCATCAGTCAACACACATTTGTAGAGTTACATAAGGAAAAAGGGGACTTTCACCAAATCTGCATTTATACATTAAAACGTCCTGGTTACTTTCGTAACCTCCATTCCCTGATGGAGGGAACGAGATGTTGTGTCGATGTACTGACACTAGGGGTCACTCTTGGGAGCCCTAAACACCTCTGCTTTTTGATAAAAGGCCAGTGGGAATTGGTGAGTGAAATTTGCATGCCACTCCCCCGGACCTATGGGTATAAAAGGAGCTGGTATGCAACCACTCATTCAGGTTTTGTGCTAAGGAGCCGAGACAAGGTCCCGGCCATTTCAGCGGGTAGTTCAGTGTTGTGGCAAGAGGGACACAACGTCTCATTCCCTCCATCAGGGAACGGAGGTTACGAAAGTAACCAGGACGTTCCCTGTCTGTCACTCACTCGATGTTGTGTCGATGTAGTGACACTAGGGGTCCCTATACAAAATGCCACAACTAGCTCAACTTTGTTACGTGGACTGGCGGTGCAAGACAGGCAGACCGCTGTGTGCCTCGTAGCCAGTGAACCAGGCCATCACATAACCTCCCCCAACTCTCTTATGAGCGTCGAATGGTCCCTGGGGGACAAGTCGACTGCCCAACAAATAGGGACAGGCTAACCCAGCCGTGGCCTCTTTTCCTCTTTTTATCCCCAAAAAGAGTGGAATTTTGTTTTCCGGCTGGGGGCCATAAGTGTCTACGTCGGGGGGGGGGGGGGGGGGTGTCACTCCCAAGGGGAAGATACCGCAGAGAACACACCCCGCCCGGGGGGGGGGGGGGGGGGGCATTTCGAGTGTAAATACATCACATGGTCTTACCGAGTCTTGTCGGAAGTGTGTCATGTGGAGAAGTCCCATGGTAGGTCCTACCCAACAGGGGAGGATTTCTACAAACATGGTGACCGGGGGCAGATGAATCTCTGCCAAAGGAAGACGCAGTTTACCGACTGGGAAACGATTTAGCAGAAGATATATCACATGGGGTCACCTATGGGGAACCAGTGCATGTGGAGCACCTACCCCAGTACAGGGCTTAGATAGCACAAACTCGTCTGCCACAGGGCTAAGGAGGAAAGTCATCCAGAGATCACAACTTGTGAACACGACTGGGAGTCAAAAGCGCACGTCTTCACCTCATGGGAGGGGAAAGGCACTTTGCGCAAGTGGTACACCTGGCCAGCTGTCCCGGAACCTACCTGCTCGTACCTGACAACACATGGGACAAAACCGGTTCAACCTGGAGATTATAGAACCTCGCAAAGGTGTTGGGTGTTGCCCAGCCCGCTGCTCTGCAGATGTCTGCCAAAAAGGCGCCACTGGTCAAGGCCCAGAAGGCCGCAACACTTCTAGTAGAGTGGGCTCGTAACCCCACGGGGGGCGGCACGTTCTGAGCGTGGTATGCCATCACGATGGCGTCAACGACCCAGTGGGCGATCCTCTGTTTGGAGACAGCGCTTCCTTTCCGCTGTCCACCAAAGCAGACAAAGAGCTGCTCGGAGCTTCTAAAGCTCTGCGTGCAATCCAAATAGATGCATAAAGCATGCACCGGACACAGCAACACCAAAGCTGGGTCTGCCTCCTCCTGGTCCCTAAAAGGGGTCGTGGGAACCTTGGGCACATAGCCCAGTCGGGGTCTCAGGATCACGTGAGAGTAACCCGGAACAAACTCCAGGCACGATTTGCTGACAGAGAATGCCTGCAGGTCCCCTACCCTCTTGATGGAAGTGAGAGCAGTCAGGAGGGCAGTCTTCAAAGAGAGTGCCTTAAGCTCAACTGACTCCAGGGGCTCAAAGGGAGCTCCCCGTAGACCCCAAAGGACTACAGAGAGGTCCCACGAGGGGATGAGGCACGGTCTGGAGGGATTCAACCTCTTAGTGCCTCTCAGGATCCTGATGATCAAGTCGTGCTTCACCAAATACCATCCACTGCATCGTGATGTGCCGAAATGGCAGCTACATGCACCTTCAAGGTGGAGGGGGACAGCTGCCCCTCCAGCCTCTCCTGCAGGAAGGAAAGTACCGATCCGACTTCGCATCTCTGGGGGTCTTCACTTCGGGAAGAACACCACTTAGCGAACAGATGCCACTTCAAGGCATACAGGCGCCTCGTAGAGGGAGCCCAAGACTGAGTGATCGCGTCTACCACCGCGGGTGGTAGGCCACTTAGGTCTTCCGTGTCCCATCCAAGGGCCAGACGTGGAGATTCCAGAGGTCTGCTCATGGGTGCCAGGTGGTGCCAAGTCCCTGAGAAAGAAGGTCCTTCCTCAGAAGAATTCACCAGAACCACGTCTGGGTGGGCCAGTAGGGTGCTACTAGGACGACCTGCTCATCATCCTCCCTGACCTTGCACAAGGTCTGTGCAAGTAGGCTCACTGGGGGAAACGTGTATTTGTGTAATCCCGGGGGCCAGCTGTGTGCCAGTGCATCTATACCGAGGGATGCCTCGGTCAGGGCTTACCAAAGTGGGCAGTGGGAGGATTCCCGGGAAGCAAACAGGTCTACCTGTGCTCAACCGAATCAACTCCAAATCAGCTGGACCACCTGGGGGTGGAGTCTCCACTCTCCCCTGAATGTAACCTGTTGTGACAGCGCATCCGCTGTGGTGTTGAGGTCGCCCGGGATGTGAGTGGTTCGTAGCGACTTGAGGTGCTGCTGACTCCAGAGGAGGAGACGGCGGGCAAGTTGTGACATGCAACGGGAGCGTAGACCGCCTTGACGGTTGATGTACACTACCGTCGCCATGTTGTCCATCCAGACCAACACATGCTTGCCCTGGATCAACAGCCGGAACCTCCGCAGGGCAAGCAGTACTGCCAACAACTCAAGGCAGTTGATGTGCCAACGTAGCCGCGGGCCAGTCCAGGAGCCCATCTTGGAGACCTGCTTTAGGGGAACCCCTGCCCGTAGAAATGCAAGGTCGGTCCAAGGGCTGAAGAGGCGGAGACAGATCGGCGTGAAGACCACGCGATGTGTCCCGTGGCGCCATGCCCATCTCGGGACTCGAGTCTGAAGCCAGTGCTGAAGCGGTCTCATATGCATCAGCCCGAGTGGTGTGGCCACCGCTGAGGATGCCATATGACCCAGGAGCCTCTGAAAAATTCTTCATTTTTGGGTGAACTATCCCTATAAATAATAAAAGTAGAGGGAACCTAACTGAAACAAGTAAACCCAACAAAATCTGACATGTCAAAATAACTCAAATGAAGCTCTGTAAGTGATATGCTAGATAGTGACAGTAAATAAAAGCATACTATATGCATGCTGTTGGGAAGCACTACTCCCCCACCCCCCCCCAAAAAAAAAAAAAAATTAGTCACACCGCATGACTGTTAGGTAATTTGCAAAAAGCAAAATGGTAACAAAATAATAGAAAAATAATAATGATGAGTAGTTACAGTACCTAAAATATACATTTTGCCTTAATCAGGACAATAATATAATTTTTTACCTAAAATTTTGATTAATCTTGTTAAAAATAAAATGTCATGTCAATGTTATTTGCCAACTACCCATGCAGTACCTTCCTAAATGTATTCCTAATTTTTTATGGTCTAACATCTTTGTCAATGTAAACACATTTAAAGTGTTGGCTTAAAGTCAAACTCTATTTCTGTTACTTAAATATACTAACGTGCAAGTTTAGCTCTTTCACTTTGATCTTTCGTTGCCACTAAAGGTCAGTAACACTTTTTCACCCGTGAATCTTAACCAGAAGATCTGCTGACCTTTTGGATGGCAGTGTGGTGCAGTTCTGCATCTTTAATATGTGGATTGCTGGGACTCTAGAGTGGAGTGTCGGTCCTGCGAGGCTGCAGAACTAAGTCTGCGTGTTTGTGTTGCATTCCGCATGTCTTTCTGAGATTTGCAGCCCTGACCTCAGGAGACCCACCGGGCTTAGCCCCCACAGATGGGACCAGACAGACCATCCCGCCTGGTCCTGATTGGTCTAGAAATGTCCTGAGACTCATCTATTGATTGAGAGGCATTCTAAGAATGAAATTGGCTGCTTTGGATTGTAACAGATGCTGTATTCCAAAGGTAAACAAGTTGAATGTGGAAATGTTTCTCTAGCAGGAAATGGAAAGTCGGGATGTGTATTTTGCTCGTTTTTATAAATGTTTTATACAAATTTTTGTTTTTTACAATTTGTTTAGGTACTGTACATCAGACTGATGTTTTTTACCATTGCATCTGGTCTCATTGTTAATTTGCATCTCATGCTAGTGCTATATGTTTAAGATGCAACAAAACATAAAAAAAAAATATATATATATATATATATATATATATATAATGATGTGGTTTTGGAGATTCCCCCGCTAATATGTAAAGTGTTTTTAGTACCTTGAAAAGCACTATATAAGTGTCGGTAATTATTATTATTCAATCATATATTTTAATATTAACATTATACAACTAATATAATAGTAAATACATGATATAAAATATATATATAAATCATCACCAAGTATTCTGCAAAAACCTGAAGGGATGGCTAAACTGCAATGCTAGCATGCACATGTCTATACACTGAATCCGCAAAGTGACCAGGTAACTATAAACAATTCAAATGTTTCTTTTGAAACA
This sequence comes from Myxocyprinus asiaticus, assembly GCF_019703515.2. Lineage (NCBI taxonomy): Eukaryota > Metazoa > Chordata > Actinopteri > Cypriniformes > Catostomidae > Myxocyprinus > Myxocyprinus asiaticus. The sequence goes on along the minus strand of NC_059356.1, from coordinate 45,410,850 downwards.
AGGATACATACTGAGAACAGCAAATATAATCAGAAGAGCTGTGGCAGGGTGGGAAGCTGCTTTAGCCAATCTTAGCTCCACAGGTCATGGGGTTTTTCCAGCAAAAATAAAATTAGTGTCTAACAAAGTTAGCGATGCTAATTAAAGCCTCACGCTAATGGCCTCAGACAAATACAAGACCATGAGGGGCAAATCGAGAACCAGAAACGATTGAGGCCTTTCAACAATTTACTAAAACATGTATTTATTAGGTGATAAACATGAATAGCAGTACTGATTAACAGAAGGGCAAAAGAAACAGATCCATAAAAATTCTGTGTCGACCCCGCTAAAGTTAAAATCAGAGTGAAAGTGTACAGCAAATATTTGCCTCTCGAAGAAAGACAGAAAGAGGGAGACACACCTCTGCTCAAGCGCTACATGATCTAAAGACACCTCACCTCTGAGCAGATGAAGATCGATCTATCTATCTATCTATCTATGTATCATCCATCCATCCATCTATCTATCTATTTATCTAGACAGATATGCATCTATCTATCTATCTAATCATCCATCCATCCATCCATCTGGACAGATATCCATCCATCCATCCATCCAATTATCTATCTATCTATCTATCTATCTATCTATCTATCTATCTATCTATCTATCTATCCCCTTCTGTCACTCACTCGACGTTGTGTCGATGTAGTGACACTAGGGGTCGTTCCTGGGTCGTTTCTTTGAGAAAAGGCCAATGAGAATTGGCGAGTGGAATTTGCATGCCACTCCCCCGGACATACGGGTATAAAAGGAGCTGGCTCGCAACCACTCGTTCAGATTTTTTCTTCGGAGCCGAGTGGTTGTGTGTCAGTGAGCTGAATTCCACTGCCGGTCCATTCACCTCAGATAGAAGCGTATGCTGTTGGATATACGGCACATTTCAGCTGCTTTCTCTCCTTCTGCACACATAGTGCAGACTACACCCCTGGGCGCTTCGACAGCACTACTGAGAGAGTATATATTTCTGCAAAGAGTATATTTTCCTCTATCAGAGCAACACATTGACGTGAACGTCTTTTTAAAGAAGCATCTTTTTAAAGATGCCGTTCAATCTTTGTGTTATACCTGGATGCGGTCGTTATCTCTCCACCTCTGACGGCCACGGGCGCTGCCTCACGTGTCTGGGCCACACTCACACTGAGGCTGCGTTTGTAGATGGTTCATGTTCTCATTGCGAGAACATGACCATGGCAATGTTGCGGTCGCAACTTTCCTTCCTCTGAGGGAATCCCATTCCAGCCACCCCCCGCGCTGCGCATTCTTCCTACGGGTACGAGGTCGGCCCAGCTGGCGCTGGAGGAGATTTGGGGATTTATATGGGCGTGGTCTTGCCAGGTAATTCCCCGCAGACATCCCGTTCCCCAACATGCTCGTCTGCCTCCGTCGAGTTCCGAGATGAGACCAGCTCGCCTCACAGCCAGCCTAACATCTCTCTCGGGGCTTGTGAGCAGGATGAGTCCTTGATTGCTGCGTCGGAGAGCGCACAGGCAATGTCGGATGCTGAGGACTCAACTGGGCTGGCACCTTTGGGTCTGCCCGCCCAGTGTGAGGCCGACGCAGAGCTGACCGCCATGCTTGCCCGGGCCGCCGTGAGTGTCGGGTTGGACTGGAACTCTTCACCCTCCCCTGAGCCCTTGCGGCTATATGACTGGTTCCTGGGCTCGGGGCGCCGCTCACAGCCACGCCCCCCACCCAGTCCCCTTCTTCCCGGAAGTGCACGACGAGTTGACGAGGTCCTGGAGGACATCATTTTCTGCCCGAACTCGACTTCTCAGCTCGTCCGCTCTCACTACCCTCGACGGCGGGGCAGCCCACGGGTACGCAGAGATCCCTCAGGTGGATAAGGCAGTTGCGTTGCATCTCTGCCCGCAAAACGCCGCCACCTGTTGGGATCGTCCGGCGCTCCCCTCCAGGGCCTGTAGGACTACGTCGTCTCTGGTGACTAAAGCCTACAGTGCCACTGGACAGGCCGCCTCCACCCTGCATGCCATGGCCCTCCTGCAAGTACATCAGGCCAAGGCACTGAAAGAGGTGCATGTGGGTAGTCCTGATCCCGATGTAATGCAGGAGCTGCGCTCGGCGACCGACCTCGCCCTCCGGGCGACCTAGAGCCCTCTGCAGGAAGCTGACGCCCCCCGCCTCATGACCAGGCTCAAGGACTGGCTCCTAAGCACCCCTGAGACGGACGACCCAGGGAGAGAGATGTCCGCTGCTACCATGGAGCTGGTATCCAGACCACTCCATCCTCCATCTTGTGTTCCCTTTTGTTTTGTGTTTGCTGCACCCCGAACGGACTGCGGTACCCACATTTTCAAAAAAAGAGCAGTTTCCTCACTCCTTGGGTCACACGGTCGGTGTTTACAACCGCCGTTATCACGGTGACCAGACACTGAGCACCTGCAACTTGGACGTCGTGAACGCGGGCCCCCCGCCTTCGCGCGCCCGACCACACTACACTCACACCCATGGCCGGGCGTTTGTGATGAGTTACGAGGATGGGCAAAAAGTCCCTCCTCCCCCGTCGCCGACCCCCACGACACTGGGTACATGGAGCAAGGTAAGTTCTTCGAGGGCCCCCTCAGCGCAGCCATGAGTTCGAGATGAAGCAAGGCTCCTCGACGTGGCGTCCCCTGCTCCGCCCCGTAGCGAGGCCCCACCCACAGGTACGGAGCTCGGATGCATGGTTAGCGCTTTCCCACCTGTCGCGGTGGCTGGCCAGGACCATCCGACTCAGCTACGCGATTCAGTTCGCTAGGCGCCCACCCCGGTTCAGCAGTGTAAGCTTCACCTCAGTGCAGGGCGAGAACGCCGCCACCCTGTGTGCGGAGATCGCGACCCTTCTGTGCAAGGGCGCGATAGAGTCTGTCCCTCCAGCCGAGATGAGGAAAGGTTTCTACAGCCCTTACTTCATCGTGCCAAAGAAAGGCGGTGGGTTGCGGCCAATCTTGGACCTGCGAGTTTTGAACTGGGCCTTACACAGACTCCCGTTCAAGATGCTGACGCAGAAGCACATTTTGGCGTGCGTCCGGCATCAAGATTTGTTCACGGCGGTAGACCTGAAGGATGCGTACTTTCACGTCTCGGTTTTACCTCATCACAGACCCTTACCCTGAAAGAATAGGAAAGGAAAAGAACACCTTCCCCAGCGTGTGTAATAGTGTTAGATGGCCCCAGCCGAATCTAATACTCTGTGGAGAGAAAACATAGAGAGAAAAGGCTGCGGCTGGCATGGCCTGCTCCCATGCTAATTACGTCGCTTCCCCCCCTCTGGGATGTGGGGAACTACATGATGTCTTGTGGGGCGTTGGGAGAGGTTACGTGCGGACTGATGCAACTGCTATTACACATGCAGCAGCTTGCTTGCACCTGCATTGGCAGTTCACATAACACGGTCCAGCTGTTGTGCCGTTTTTCTATAGAGACCCCTAGTGTCACTACATCAACACAACATCGAGTGAGTGACAGAAGGGGA